>NC_092226.1:23829501-23924501 GCF_036320965.1 Panulirus ornatus
GCCTGCAGCTGCCCATATTGTCACGTGACTACTGTAGGCTTATTTACGTAAAATAAGAAGTAGCGGTCAGCCAGCGCCTGAGGAGCCTACTGAGACGCTCGAGTATGGGGGGTATTATGAACTGACCGGACTTGTGGCGTAAGGACGGCGTTGGTGTGTCAAGGGGATGTTGGGGATACGGCACTATGGACGCCTGATAGTTAGTGGGAGCCTCCCCATTATGGCGGCCGCTGAGGGACTCGCACTTGGGGTCGGACGCATCTTGATCGCGTTTTGTTCTTACAGTCTGCGATCATCTGTTACCCGGGAATGGTGGCGGTGGGCGCCCCCCCAAGACATAACATGTTTTCCATTTCTCTCTCTCTCTGTCTCCCCCCTCGCCCCTTCTTCCTCCTCTCATCCCTGGCGCCCCATACTCCTTCCGTAACTACAGTTCGGAAACGACTTCTAATGTTCTTTATTCTCTTCGGCAGTTTCTCTCTGCCTCTTCCCATTTTCTTCTTCGCTCTGTCCCCGCCAATCTCTCATTGACCTTTTTCTTCGCCACTCCATATCATCGCCTTCTGCTCTTTCCTGACCAGGCCCCCTCTCGGCCCTTGACCAAGCCCTTAGCCCTCTTCCAAGCCCCTTCCCTCGGCCAGCCAAGCCCTCAGCCCTCTTCCAAAGCTCCCGGCCCCCTCACCCTTCCTGACCATCTCACTGTTCTTCGGTTGGCTTCTGCCCGCGGACCGACCGACCATTCCGATGGAAGTTTTTGTCTAGGAGCTCTCGACCCTCCGTCTGAGGCGTGCGCGTTTATGGGCTTAGATCCTTTGTTCGACTCTACTGCCGTAGGATCCTCTGGAGGAACCTTCCGCAGAAAAATATTGGATTTCCTGAGTAGAGCTGCGTGAGTGCGTTTTACCCGCCAAGAAGCGAACCACATTGTTTCTTATATGGTCCATTTCCGCTTTCAGATGCTCATTTGTCTTTTGCCCGGTAGATGGGAGTAGGGGGTTGCTGGAACGGCGGTGCTGAGACGAAAATGCTAGATAAGTGAGCTGGAAGGAAGGTGTTGGAATAGAATTGCCGGAAGAAAAGGACGGCACATAGGCCTGTAGAGATGTAGTTGCCGGTAGTTAAAGATCCTGGAACTCCATCTGTACTAAAACATCACTGCCTGGAAGATGCTGCAGCAGCTGGACCAATACGCAAGGCGCTGGCAGGATGAAAGGAGCACGGTGTCATCACTAGAAAAGAGGGTACTTATCTTCCTGGCTCGACAGTGCTGGAAGACCTGGACGAAGTTCAAGACGAGGGTGCTGGAATTACTTTGCATGTGCAATCACTGCGCTGACTGCTTGGAACAATGTATTAACATGTAGGATCGAGAACAATGCGGAGAGGGAGGAAGGATCCGACGATCCTTCTCATTCAGACAGACCAGAATAGGGAGAGAGAGAGAGAGAGAGAGAGAGAGAGAGAGAGAGAGAGAGAGAGAGAGAGAGAGAGAGAGAGAGAGAGAGAGAGAGAGGTATTTAAATACTTTACCTGGCGTCTGGGTTCAAGTTGCTTCAGGAAACATGCTGACTTAATTACATTTTTTGTAAATTACTCTCCCTGGGTAGGAATGTTCCACGACCATCATCATGAAGGACGTCGAGTCTGCAAGTGCACAAGACAACAGATGCAGAAACCCGTCATTCCAGGGACCTTTATTGTGGAAAGATATTGCTGGAATTCCTTTCGTTATAGTGGTGTTGAGCAAGCTCCTGAAGGGCATCCGGCTGGTATGAATATGCAAATCTCGCCGCGCCCCTGAAGGGATACGATTTTCTCTCTTTTATTTACTTTCGATCCACTTTTCATTTCTGGATCTGCATATCGCAAACGGTTGAATCCCTGTACAAGAACACACACACACACACACACACACACACACACACACACACACACACACACACACACACACACACACACACACACAAACAAACAAACACACACACACAAACACACACACAAGAGCCTCCATATTGTAATGGTTAGATGAGTCACCACGGACCAGCCAAGGGTCGAACCTGCATGTGTTCGTGTCCTGGGTGTGGCAGTCTGCCCACGCCCAACCCAAGTGTTCATCATCCCCTCGAGGTTCGTCTATGAATGGGTACTTGGCTTAGGCTCAGTTGTGTGTATGTGTATACACACATTGTATGAAAGACATCGTACATATATACAAGGTTAAGAGACGGGGCGACACGAATGTAAAACTCTTTCCCCGTGACACATAAATAGTAATTACGCACATACAGACACACACATATTCAAGTACGTGTGTAAAGAAATATTCAGCAAGGAATTCACGTCATGCATAAGGCCAAAACTAGAACATGCTTCTCAAGTCTTATCAAAAAGAACGAATTGGGAAGGTCCAGGGGAAGGCAACGAGGATAGTGCCAAAGTTGAGAGCTAAATTAGGTGAAAAAGGAAACTAGATAGCCTATCTTGGTCTACCGTGGAAGAGAGAAGAGTGACGGGTGACCTGATCCCAAAGTCTAAGATTCTAAACCAGTTTGACAATGTAGATAGTGAACAGTTCCTTGAAAGATGCAAGGACAGAAAAACCATGGGATATAACATGGAAATAAACAAGCATCTCATTAGTAAATATATAGAACTTTCATAGTGTAAGAGCCATGGATGAAGGGAATAAACGGAATCATGAGACTGTGAATATGACAGCATATGGAAATTTAGAAAGTTGTATGACAGTAGAGACTAGTCAAGAGATGGAGGCCCTACGAGTGTAGTACTTCCTCGCCGTTAAGTATAGATAGGCAGTTACATCTAAAGGTGATTATACACATACTTACTGTAAATGTGCACAGCATGCAAAAGTTTGAATGATCGTGTGATAGATGGGGCCCCACGAGTGTAGAACTCCCGCCCTTCACTGTACAATTTAGACAATTACACACACACACACACACACACACACACACACACACACACACACACAGAATCTAGGACAGTAAGTAAGAAGCCCCACGAGTGGAGGACTCCCCCATGCGAGTAATGGTCTGGTCCAACATCATGGCTGAGGCCGTGCTTTGAACAACCGGCTTATTCCAGCGGCTTTGCTCGGGGATCCAGAGAGATATGAGTTTCGATAGATCGCCCACAGAGTTATCTCATGCCTTACCTGGAGAGATGTTACCAAGATTAAATCCACCTGAAGAACAGATGGAAGCTGGAATGACCATCTGAGAGGCATTGCCGATCCCAGTACCATCAGGTTGGGGAGTTCGTTGCCACTGGGAGTCGCAGACACGAGGGTTGAAAAACCATATTTCTTAAGTCCGTCGCCGTAAGTGGGGAGGTAGTGAAGACCTAAGGAAACACGTTTGTCATGGTCGAGTTAAACATCTGTTGAGGAGAAGACAATAGTATCGTGGTGGGCACCTGTGGCACCGATCCAGTCCTTCATCTTTCTCAAGTCTTTTACGGTTGAATTGAAAGTGACGTCAATGGCCTTGAAAGCCAGGGACGTATCACCTCTCAGGTTTAACAGTTGAAGCTGCAGGCAGCATCACACGTAAGGTGTCAGTAGTCTGTGGGGTGATGATATTGCTCTTGGCTGGACTAAGGGACGACACCTCCGGCAGCTCCCCAAGGTCCTTCACAAGAGCGAGGTCTGCAGCAGACAGGGACTCTCTAGTGCTTGCCAAAGCGCCGTGAACCACATGATCACTCTTCTCTCTTTCACGAGCAATTTTACTTCTTCATCCCACCACTCACCACCCTTTCTAATATGCTCACTTCCCGCCTTTCTCATGCCACATGCTTACTTCACTTGCTTCATTTGTTCTTACCGTTTACCATTATGCACTCAATATATTCTAGCATTTCTTCACGTAATTTTCTTTTCCAGGTTCCTTACCCTCATCACCATCTTCTCACTGATATTGCAGGCTTTTTTTCGAAAACCTCTACAAATCTGCACCCTCGCCTCCACACGATAGTGATCAGACATCTCACCAGCTGCCCCTCTCAGCACATTTACATCCAAAAGTCTTTTACACTTCTGCAGTTGATATGTAATCTAGTTGGAGTAAAATTTTGCGCCAACTTGGTGAGTATATTCATAATGTGATAGTAGTAGCATTATATACAGTATATGTTAACTCAATGTTGACTTTTCCAATGCACTTTAGCTCGATCTCAGTAGAATTAATCCCTAAAATTTGTGTTTGATGATACCAAGCTGGTGATTGTGATGATGCAGTGGAACACACTATTTGTTTATGTGTATGTCCTTTTCACTCCAGATATTCCCATCCACCAGCCCTTTTTCAGCACACAGTCCCACAAGCTGTTCACCATTTCTCTTCATGATATTGAATACCCCATGCCCTCCAATTATACCCTTAATTACCACATTACTCCTCTTCACATTAGAATCACCCATCACTAACACTCGGTCTCTTGTATCAAAACTACTAACACACTTTATTAGCTGCTCCCAAAGCACTTCCCTCTCATGATCAGATTTCTCATGGCCAAGTGCATAAAGCACCAATAATCACCCATCTCTCGCCATTCACTTTCAGTTTTACTCACATCAATCTAGAATTTACTTCCTTACATTCTTTCACATACTTCCATAACTCCTACTTCAGGAGTAATACTAATTCTTCCTTAGCTCACCAACCCTTGACTTTACTCCTAGGACATTTTAAAACCGTTCTTCTCCTTTGCCATAGAGCTTCGTTTTCACTCAGAGCCAGAACATACGGGTTTCTTTTCTCAATATACTACCTATCTCTCCCCTCTTCACATCTTGGTTACATCTGCAAACGCTTTGACACCACAGCCTGAGCCTTTGAGAATGCGCACACTCTGCTTGGCTCCTTCTTCTGTCTTTTAGAAATTAAGATACTACAAGGAGGGGGATGAATCCAGCCCCGAGTTCACGCTTCCTTTAGTTTTCTTGTACGACATGCAGGGAATAAGGAGTTAAGATTCTTTTATCCTACCCCAGAGATTTATATTTTTTTTCTTTTTCATACATATTCACTATTTCCCTCATCAGCGAGATAGCGTCAAGAACAGACGTCTGTGCCTTATAGGAAAAAATCCTCGCTTAGCCCTTTTTCTGTTCCTCTATAGGAAAAGGGAAACAGGAGGGGAGGATTTCCAGACCCCGCTCCCACCTCTTTTAGTCGCCCTCTACGACACGCTGGGAATACGTGGGTAGTTTGCTTTCTCCTTTATCCAAAGGGAAAACATTTCTTTTTCTTTCCTTCCTTATCTCTTTTTCATACTTGTTCGCCGTTTCCTGCGTTAGCGAGACTGAGCAAGGAACAGATGAAGGCAAGCCGCACTAGCTGAAATCCATTCTCTAGCTGTCATGTGCAATGCACCGAAACTAAAATGCCCTACCCATAACCAGGCCTCACAGATCTTTTCATGGTTTCCCCCGGCTGCTTCACGTGCCCTGATTCAGTCCACTGGCAGCACTTCACCCCTTGCATGCCACATCGTTCCAATCCACTTTATCCTGTGTATACCTATCACTCTCCTGCATGTTCAGGTCCCTATCACTCATAGTATTTCTCACTCCATCCTTCCATCTCCAGTTTGGTCTCACTCTTCTCCTTGTTCCCTTTACTTCCAGTACCTACATCCTCTTTGTCAATTTCTCTTTGTTCATTCCCTTCATATGCCCAAATTATTTCAGCACACCCTCTTCAGCTTTCTCAACCATACTCTTCTTATTACCTCTGTTCTCTCTTACCCTTTCATTACTTACTTGATTAAACTACCTCAAACATTTCATATCCAGCATCCACTCTCCTCTATGCACCCTTTTCTATAGCCCATGCCTTGCATCCATACAACATTATTGTGGCTACTTTACCCTCAAATATAACCATTTTCACTCTCCTAGATAACGACCTTTCTTTCCACACATTCTAATGCTCCGAAAATCTTCTGCCCTTCACCCATCCTATGACTCAGTGCTTTTCATGGTTCCAGTCGCTGCCTTATGCACTCCCAGATATTTAGAACGATTCAATTCTTCCAAAGTTTCTCTACTCTAATTCGCACCCTAACTAACTCGTCTCTGTGGCCTACTAAACCTAAAAATCTTGTTTTCATCAACATTTTCTTACAGCTTCCTCCTTTCACACACTCCCAAATTCAGGCACCAACTTCTGCAGTTTCTCGCTCGAATCTGCCACCAGTGCTGTTTTATCAGCAAACAGCAGCTGACTCACTTTCCAGGTTCCCCTCACCTCATGCATAATGCGGAATCTCCCCTCTCTCCAAAACCCTTGCATTTATCTCTCTCACCACCCCTTTCATAAAAAAATGAAATAGACATGGTGACATTACACACAGATGTCGCAAACCAACCTTCACTTGAAACCACTCACTCTCCTCTCATCCTACTTGAACACTCGCCATACACTCGTGATCAAAATATCTCACTGGTTCTAAAAGCCTTCCTCCTACATCATATCTTCGTTAGACCTTCTACAAGGTATCTGTATCAACCCTATCCTATGCTTTCCCCAGATCCACAAATGCCACATACAAATCCTTCTTCTTCTATAAGTATTTCTCACACACACTACTCAGTGTAAACATCTGATCTACACATCTGCTACCACTCCTGAAACTACAGTTTTTCTCCCCAGTCTGATGCTCTGTACATGCCCTTACCCTCTCAATCACCACTCTCCCATACAGCTTACCAGGTACACTTAACAAACTTATACTTATACCTCTGTAGTTCGAGCACTCACCTTTGTCTCCTTTGCCTTTATACGATGGAACAATGTGTATCATACTCACATCCACGCACAAGCGCACACAGACAAAATTAGCCTCACTTGGCTCCGTGACCAACGCTGCGTCGTCACTAAACCAGAACCTTATTGATCAGGGGATCATCAAGAGGTGATGATGACACCGTCAGTCTGTGGGAAAGCCGAGGCAAATTAGGCCTACTGACCCTTGCAATGGGATACGTAAGATGGAACAAGTTGGTGACTGTGGAGTGTGAGGAGGATGATAATGATTTCTTTTCTCTTTGTCTTATTCTGATTTATTCTCTTTAATTTTCTTTCTATTTTTTTTTATACATTTCTAGCGTAACAGTGACGTTTTATCAACCTCTTGAGCATGGCGGTACGACTCATGTGGACGACCTTAGAGTAAGATGGTGTGACCTTCCTACAAGAGTATGGCTTTTCTAACACGATAGTTTGACCCTTTATGACGACGGTACGACCTTTAGAAATGAGGGTCAAGGCTTTGAACTACCTATGAATGAGTAAGGCTAAAAAAAAACAGGCCAGGCTATCACACTCAGGGCCGTATTGATGTACCAAAGAGTTGTGCCGTCGTGCTCAAGGGTAGTACCGTCATACAAGTTGGGTTGTATCATAGTGTTGTATAAACAGTCGTACCGGTCGTATCTAAAGGTTGTACCATCGTACCGATGAAAACTAATATCGTGTCGTGGTGCTCAATGCGTCATAGTGTCGTGGTGTGTCGTGGTGTGCATGGGATGGCTAATAAAGCACAAAAGAAGCTAAGGTCACAATGATAAGAGCTGCTCGACCCGTCGTCTAATTAGCTGTGTGGGTTGTTTTCTCCGTCAGCATTCCAGCGTAAGCACAGAGAAGGGGGTGCCCTCTGCTCGTGCCAGGGGGGAACTTCAAACACGGCGACAATAAAGTTCCTTTTGCCCTCCGTGCAGCAGGTGGTTAGCGACCTTGTGACGCCGGAGGGTTTACTCGTGTCTCGGGCGCGCCCCTGGCGACGCTTGGGGCATTGTGAGTGCGTCTGAGGCTGTTCCTGGTGAAACATGATCCTGGCAGGTTGTGGGTTTGTTCCATCCTCTCGACATTGCACGTATCCTCCCGATTTTCATTAATCTCCTCTTGTTGCGGGGCGTCCCGGTAATCCCCGAAATCGCCGGGTGGATTAAGCCATCCTACTCTGCCTACAGGAGGGTTCGGGAAGGACAGACATCTCGGGAGACTGAGGGGTTACTATTAGAAGGAAATTCGGTCGTAATTGAAAGGTGTGGAAAAATTCTCTAGCGCACATACCTTCTTGAATTTCAATCTTACCTCACCGGCCATTTTGTTTGCGTCTTTGACCCTGCTAATTTGTGGGGCATGGACTTGTTCCAGTCCTCCTCATCGATCTCAGATCCGAGATTTTCTATAATAACCTAAAGTTAAACATGCACACTACCCCTTACTCATAACATAGCTACTTGGCCATCCAGATAATATCTTATTACCCATTTGGTAGCAGTGTAAGCAACATTAAAGACTCAAATGGCAAAGCTTAAGCCAACGCCGTTCACAGACGAACACTCGGACGCTGCCATCCAAGTCTCCATCAGTGAAATTCAAGAACATTATTAAACCTCACCGGCCAGTCCCGCGTAGCCTACCTTGTGGACGGCCCGGCTCCCACCACCTTCAATTATTATACTTTATTGTGTTCCATTATGGAGCAGCAATACTGTGTGCCGGGGGTCATTACGTATGTAAATTCTGCTCTGGATGCTTTGTGTTGTAATGTGATTGTGATTGTGGAGGAGGATTTCCATAGGAAATGCTCGTAGAGGTAAGGATTGAGGGATAATTGATGTATTTACTGTCAGATACGATTAACATCACTTTATCTTGTGTGTTTATAAGCACACACACACACACACACACACACACACACACACACACTATATATATATATATATATATATATATATATATATATATATATATATATATATATATATATATATATATATAGGTGTTACCGAACTCCGCCTTTACGGGGTTACGAAGGTATCTAAAATTTACGTTTGGTGAGGTTGTATCACTGGGAGTACAGTTTCGTCCAAGACATCACTCAAAAGGAGTCCATCACATTCTTATTACCGGAAGAAGGACAGCCTGGGCAATGCAGGAGCTCTTGGAAATAGTTCCTAGGCGATACCAAGACTCATTCTTAGAAAGGAATTCAGAAGTAGTTTCTACACACACACACACACACACACACACACACACACACACACGCGCACATATATATATATATATATATATATATATATATATATATATATATATATATATATATATATATATATATATATATATATATATATATATATATATATATATCAAATGAATGCCTCTGTATAAACGTACATACAAAGCACAAAACATGCATATATAAATGCAAATTGCAACCTTACCCAGAAAATTTTACTCGAGCAGAAATTCATTGTCCTTTTCAACATACTTTTCACAACATAAAAAGAAGAAAATAGAAGCGAACCTCAGTTCTATAGTCATAGCACTCAACACCATTCTTAAGACCGTGAAAACTTTAATATGATAAGAAACTTTGTAAATCTATAGAAAAGTAAGTTACTGATGACAGTCTTATGGCATTTTGGTGACGTGTTGAGTAGAATAAGATAGACACACGGAATCAGCGTGATGATAGACACACGGAATCAATCATTTCCATCCCATAGAACATCAATACTGAAACTAAACTTTTGAAACATACGTCACCTGAAGATCACATGTTAGAAAGGTAATCCAGTGACAAAAGCCACTCATCTTTCCTTGAAATACGTGATGGTCAGCAAGGACCTTATGGCACATGCATGAAGTATATATAACTTAATCAAAAGTGAGGACGCCCAGCAAAAGACATAGGAATAAAAAGACGTGAGAGGGAAGCCAGTCTTATGAAAGATGCACCACCCAATGGGAGAAGTTGGCGCCAAGATCGGCTCCTCGACAGCTTTGGCGGGAACTGCCTAAGAATTGAAGAAGGCCATGAGAAAGTCTCAGATGGGAAATGTCATTCAAATATCATCTCTGAGAAATATCAGCACTGAAGTTAAAGCTAGAAATGATTAGTAAATATTTCTATCAAATGATTTGCGACAAACGATAAAAAGAAAAAAATATACGTGTACAAACGTCCAGTAATGTATGTATTTGTCTAAACACATAAATACGAACTTAAGAATCAGTTCATTCATTCTCACAGTTAAGCATACATTAAAAGGTACTTACAACATAGATATATAGGGGAATGTATCTGTGGAAGCATACGCTATCCATCCGCTCAATCATCCATACATACATATATAGGATTATGTGCTTATGTTCATAGCCAGTTATAACATTACGTATCCTTCTTTCTCCCAGGATCTTTTGTGGGGTTCGATCAGCGCTCAGGAAGCCTGCGACGTCCACCAAGAGGGACAACAGGTGGTGATGGTGTGTATGTGACTTTGTTTAGTGAGTACAAACCAGTATGGATGTTTAATCTTAGGCAAGAGGTCTCTTGTGATATCATTAATGATGTGTGTAATGGAAAAATACGTGATGTCCTGAACGCAAACGAAAAAGCGTAACTCGTACATGACAGGGGAGTGTAGTTTGGGATGGGTACATGTCGCGTGGAGTGTTGCTAAAGACTGGGTTAGGATGCCGGCGGTTTAGGGCTTGTTGAGTCATTATGGTATCCATATCTTTTGTCAATGTCGTCTTCGTTAGGGGAGGAGGCATCTGTAAAACAGCCTACTGAAGTGCGAAACAGAGACAAGCTTTAGGTTTCTGCTTGAGGATTGGTGGTTGGTTACGAAGTGGTTTGATTGGATAGGGGGGGTCTATCGCTTTTGCCAAGAACTAAGTGTCGAGTATATTTAAGTGAGACTGCATTAAAAGTGTTCTTTTTTCCATTGTGCATATGTTGAATGCTTGTGATGGTTAAGGAACTGGTGCTTGTTCTGAGTGCTTTATTTTGTATAGTTTGCAATGTTGTTAGGTGAGACGTGGTTTAGGGTGGAGCTGATGGACTGTTTGTAGATCATACTAAAGAACTTATCTTTCATGTAGAAATCTTGTACGCGTGAGTGTTCTGAATGCATTTTGTTTGTTTATGTATTTGTGTTGATATTTGTGGCGCATGTCGGGTGTGCGTCGCATTTGAACCCAGTATCAGTATGGAAGGAGTTTTGTTGAGTGGAAGTGGTTGACCATTCAAGGTGAAGAGAGTGTGCAAGTTGGATGCACTTCTTACAGAGGATTACGAGGTTGATGGTGGAATTCTTTGGCAATGAAGACACTCTGTTTTGAGTGAGCCAGTTTTCTGATTGCGTGATGCAATGTTGCATCAGTGTCAGGGTGTTGTGATGTAACTGTGAGGTCATCTGCATATGGGAGAACTTTCACAGGATGGTGCACAGGTGATTAGGAAAAGACTGAAGAGGGTTAATGAAACATCTGTACGATGAGGAAGTGCACTGTAGGGCTTAAGGATTTTGAAAATGTAGTCTTTGTGAATAACTTTAACTTATCATCCAACTATGAAGTTAACTAACTATTTCTAGTCATTCTTGTGGATTGTGGTGTTATTCATCGCTTGCATGAGGATGTTTCAGGGAACACTGACCAATGCTTCGTCGATATCAATTGCCACGAGTGCCGTGCAGGAGGGGGCGTTGTGACTGGTTGACGTCGTCCAGGATGTCGTTGTGTGAGGAGAAGGTCTAAAGCAATGCAGCGTGGATCAAAGTGGTTTTGGTTAACTCTGTAATGAGTAACTTTTTTAATGACTATAGTAGTGACATAAATCTATAGGAGGAAGGGGAGTTGGATGGTGAAGAGGTTTCAGGATGGGTATCATGTTGGCAAGTGTTTGGGTTTTTGTAGCGTGAGGTTGAAGATGCCTTTAAGTCCATGGACTGTAAGTGACCCGAAGTATTCTCATGCAGAAGTACGATACGTTGTCAGGCTTTGTTGCAAGGGAGTTCCCAAAGGTTTTAATTGAATTGCGAATGTCGGTGGTAAGGATGGGTGATTAAGCACTTTCTTCAGGGCGGATCTTGTGGATATTTCTTTTTTTTTCCTCATGGAAGTCTTGTTTAGAAATATGATTGGTCTGTGACTAGATTCTGAGCAGTGTTTGATGAGTATTTGTGTGTGTTCTTCGGGAGAGGAGATGTTGTTGGTTTGAGTTAGTTGTGGTTCATGTGTGAGAGCCGAGGTGGTGTGAGAGATATGTCTTCTTTATCTTTCCCCCTTCAATTGTACGTTCATACATTCACTGGGTAAATTTTAGTCTCTAGTCTTTCCCAGTAGCTTAGCTCTCTTAAATCTGGTCCCATGTTTGCTGTCCTCCTCTGGACCTTCTCTATGAGTTCTCTGTGTTTCTTTAGGTGCCGTGATCAAACCTGAGAAGCATATTCTTGTTTTGGTCTTATTACGATAGGAATAGCTCGCTAAATATTTCTTTATCCATATACTTGAATGATATTCTGATATTTGCCAACAGACAGTTTGTCTCCTTAGCTATTCTCCTAATATGAGAATCTGGCGACAGGTTCGGGACGATGTCTACTCCAAAGTCCCTCTCACACACAATTTTCAAGCTTGGGTAATAATCATATTGATGCCGTTTTTCGTTTTGTTCCATCCTCATTCGTCTCCAATTGCTAGACTTGGCAGAGAGAGAGAGAGAGAGAGAGAGAGAGAGAGAGAGAGAGAGAGAGAGAGAGAGAGAGAGAGAGAGAGAGAGAACACCCTTGTTGTATAAAGGAATTACTGTGGTGGCAGTGGTAATGGAGGTAGTGGGAGGGGAGGATGATTACAGTGACAGAAGTACGTCATGTGACTCCCAGAATAACCTGCTGTAGGACTTGTACATAATCCATTTCGTAACGAATGGTCATGAGTGTCATATGTACAGTACAAAGAGGAACTGTGCTACTGCGAAGCAAGATATTACCAATGAATCATTAGAAGATGAAAATAAAAGTATTCTCCTTTGCTTTTTATGGTTCAGAACTTAATTCTCTATTCTGGGGACCGTCTGTTGGCGACAGGTAAGTGTAGTATTCAGTGGAGTCAATATATTCTGGGCCACACGTCCAAATACTCAACTTTGTTTGACTTTTCTTTAGGATATCTTAATCGAAGGAGGAAAGAGCCGATCAAGGGAAAGGGAGGCTGTGATCATACATTTAAATCTCATCACTGGACGAGAGGCACACACACACACATACACACACACACACACACACACACACACACACACACACACACACACACACACAGTCCACCCTATTACTGCATGTGCTCCATTAATACCAGTGTGGACTTGACCGCTTCTAAAACGTAGGATCTTTTTTCCAACTCTTCCGAAACTCATATTATTTTTCCTTCTTTCCTGGGTTTTCCATATTTCTAGCTTGTTTTTTAGCCTTTTAATATTTCGTTTAAGACATGACGCACCGAAGGCTTTACGAAAAAAGAGGAATATATATATATATATATATATATATATATATATATATATATATATATATATATATATATATATATATATATATATATATATATATATATTGATAATATCACGACGAACAGTATAAGTTACAACCTAAATACAAAATATGAAAACAAAAATATAGAAAGACTTGCAGTCGAGGAAACACTTAAGAACATTATCAAACTAGGTAGGAATATAGATGGTCCATTACTAAATACACTAAGTTGGGCCAAGTGAGACCGTTATTGTCCGGGTGTGGAGTTGGGGTCATGTCGGGCTCGTCTGATTTTCGCTTGACCTTTGTAACCCAGGACCGGGTGGGTCAGTGACACGTTCCTCCTGTCCTGAAATGGCGGACTTGGCAGCTTGCAGCGGGTCGGCGACGTGTTCCACTTGTCCCAAAACGGTATTAGGTCTACGTCCTATTGGCGGGCCATCAAGGAGCTATATGGCTGTGGCCATGTTTGTTGATGACAGATGTTTTCTCTTTAATGTGAATGGCTTCTAATATCTGCAGTCTCCTCCGATCACTGCACCTAGTAATGATTTTCGTGTTATTCGCTATAATCTCCCTCGTTAGTCTCGTTCCATGCTTTTGTTCATGACGTTGTTTGACTCCATACAAGAGGTTGCAAGGTTTTTACACTCTTCATGACTCTCACTTCACACACAACCCCGACCTAGACGCCTTACATCTGCCACCTTATCATCAGACATTCAACAGTCCTTCAGAATATTCACCCCATCTCTTCACCTCATCATTACCTGTGACAACTTCCCCCATTTGCCCATTTCACAGACGCTTTTCTCACACTGTTAACCTCCTCCTAAAATGTCTTATTTTCTCTGAAGATTACCGATCATAACCACTCATCCTAACTCTCATTTGCCCATTCTTCAACCCCTACCTCTCTTTGTACAGTTCCCAATCATTTGCACTCCTTCCTTGTAAGCACCGCCCATACACCTTTCTCTTTCACAAGCGATTTCACTTAGCCATCCAATTCCTTACCTTCCGCATGACATACACTTCTCTCACACATACCAGCACTGCTTACCTATATATTTTCCTTTTTCATCCACTTCCAGTCCCACTCCTCTTGTGGCATCTCAGGCATGAAAGGTTCCGGGACGTATTGATTTGGTGTTTGTAGCAGTGTAGAGCTGGGTGATGTCCAGAGTGTAGACGGGAAAGTGTGACCCATGTTTGTCTGGGCAGTGTAGTTTCAGATGGTTGGATATCTGGTGCAGTGGTATTTAAGAGTGAGTTGGGAGTGTGGTTGTTTAGTTTTTCGGGTCATTTTAGTGTGAATGTTTTTGTCAGTGTTACGTTTGTTAGGGGTGGGGGGGATGTGTGAGTAAAAGGTGCTGAAGAGCAAGGCAAACGTAAACGTTTTACTTCTGCCAGGGGGTTGATGTTAAGTTATAGAATGGTTTGTATGGGTGGGGTTTAGTGATGTTACATAGAACTAAGCGCCGAGTGTGTTGAGGTGGGATTTTACTGGGATGATCTTTGCTTCACTGTGTAACGTTGAGTATCTTTTACAGTTCTAAGTGTTCTATGTCATGTGCTTTGCAGTTTTGTTATATCTAGAGAGTGAGAGACCAGGCAAGTGAGGCTGTTCAGAGTGGAGCGAATGAAGTATTTGTAAAGGATGGTAAGGGATTCTTTTTCTTGAATATTGCATATGTGTTGATGTTACTGGTGTGGGGAGTGGAAGTTCTTTGTATGTTCGTATGTGATGCCGAGAATAATTGATGTTTTGTTCATGGGAGTGAATGTCCAGGGATTAAAAGAGTGATTAAAGACTTCTGTGTAGATGTAGACATTCTATTCTGTGAAAGCCATTGTTCCAATTGTGTAATGTAGTGTTACATGTTTGTTGTTACAGTTGTGGTGTTAGGGTGTTGTGATGTGATTGTTCGGTCGTCTGCACAGGAGAGAACCTTCATGTTGTGGGAGACTGTATAGGAAGAGACTGAAGAGGAGTGAAGAAAAAACTACTTCTTGGGGAACTCCATTGTTGACTTTAAGGATTTTGGAGCTGAAGCCATTATGACTGACTTTGGCACGGTGGTCAACTATAAAAAACTGGTTTAGCACATTTTGTAATTGTTGTGGAGGATGGTGTCAAGCGTATTCTGTGTAAGGCTATGTCGATGTAAAGTGTCAAATATTTTGTTGATATCAATTGCCACTAGCGCTTCCTTAGCGGGAGGGATGTTATGGTTGGCTGAATCCCTGTAGGATATGTTTTGTGAGGTTATTGTGTAGAGTAATGGTACAGTGCCTGGGGTCTGAATCCATGTTGTTTAGGTGATGGTGCGAGACTTTGCTTCGTTCTGTTGTGGATCAGTTTTTCAAAGAATGGACACTGAAGGTATAACCAGGAACAGAAGAAGAAATGGCTACATTCGGTTACATCAGTTCCCTAGCTGTTGTGTGTATTGCACGAAAACCGCAGCCCCCGATCCACAACCATGCCCCACAGGCATTTCCGTAATTTCCCACTGTTCAGTCCACTGATACGACGTCGCTTCCCCTATACCACATTGCTCCAATTCTCTAGATCCCGTATACAAGTTACGCACACACCTAACGTGTTCAGACCCGGAGCCCTCAAAACATTTTTCACTTCATCCTTCCACCTCCAAATCAGTGTACTCCTCTTTGCCCCCTTCCCATAACTTTTGAGAAATATTTTCTTTGCCAAATCTTTACTAGCTCATCCTTTCCATATGTCCAAACCTTTCTACACACCCTCTTCAGCTCTCGCAACCATGACATCAATAGGTGTATGGGTGTGAGAGGTTGTTACCTTATCCTCCTTCTCCGCCTCTGAGCCGGGGAGAATATAAACAAAAGTTCCTTGATACGTAGACAATACTGGGGTCACTAACTGGCTCAGTGTCTTGAGCAACACTGGGGCCACTAACTGGCTCAGTGTCTTGAGCAACACTTGGGCCACTAACTGGCTCAGTGTCTCATTACACTCATAACGATGGCCGGAACAAAAATCATCTCTTGACACTTGATGTTTGTTGTTGACGACTTCCTTACACTTCCTGGCTCTAATCTCCATAAGCAATACTACTATACGTTTCAGCGGCGGACAAACGCTGGTTTTCACAAATTTCTTGCTAAACGAACGGTTGTATCACTATGATTTTTCAGCACACTATCCTTAACACCCGGGACTAATTCATGGCTGACATAACACATTGCTATATGTGCTATGTGAGGAGTTTACTGAGTGATATTAAGCCTACGCCCGTCATCATATCGAAGGCGTTATTGAGAATCGGACGAGTGTGTGGTACTCGTCTAACCCTCCCTCAACACCTCGAACACCCTCCAGACCACCCCCCCCCCCACCCCACCCCAATACCGCAGTATCTCCCTCCCCATTTCCGTCTTCACCCCCATATTTACAATATCCATTGTCTATATTTGATTTTGTCGCATTCTAATTACGTACATAAATAATAAGTATGACAGTATGTATGTATATATGTATCATACATTAGTAATAATATGTAATACAGTTATTGTGTGTGGACGTGAAAACCAGAGTGGGTCAAACGACCATGAAAGCAACAGGTAATCCCGTTGTTAATAACCGACGTGTCGACGGCGACCAGAAGGATGAAGTCAGTTTTGGTTTTGGACAACCAAATGAAATCGTTTATGGTTACTTCATGTGTTCTTTACGCTTTTGTATAAGAAATATATGCCTTAATATAATATCCCCAGTCCCCCATATCGCCTCCCCCTCTCTGAGGTATGGGGTACCCCCATCACGAGGCTACAACTCTAGCGACCACCGAGGCGCGGTCATCATCATCAGCAACAATGTTGTCCTCCTGCCTCCGTGGATGCAGGACAGCGTTTGTTCTTCGTCTTGTCACGTTGTACAAACGTGAATGCAGCCGCGGTAGAACGTACATTATACATGTATAATGACCCAGCCTTTAATCTGTTCCAAGGGTCGTAACGCAATGCAATGATCGTACCATCATGCAGTAGTTTACTCATAAGTATTATCAAGTAAACATTTGGATAATAGGACGTTTCAAAGTAGATCCTGACTAGAACAGATCAATGAACGTTCTGACACACCTCGACTTCCAGCATTTCTCACACTCGTCATCAGGATTAGTTCATGATGTTTCAAACAACTCTAACCAGTCTCGAAACAGAGTCGATCTGTCTCGGACATTCTTAACACACTTGGTAGCTTCCACTTCTCCGCAGTTCTCTCACTTGTCTTCAGATTCGCTTCTTTGATGGTTCACGCGTCTCGAACCAGTCTCGGATCAGAGTTGATCTCTCTCGAACATTTTCAGCCTTGTTGACATAGTGAGGTGAGAACAGCTGTAGTGAAGTGTTCAGAGGCGCGGGGTCTTGTTGTGATGGTGCCCCACAGTATATCGAGTTAACTTTATCTAGCAAATCGTACTATAGTGTTACTTATACCGGTTTGGAGTACTTTCTGTTTATGTACACTCGATGTAAACGAGTGGAACAGTATTTTAATGTTTCACTCAAGGATTGTCGACTGGGAAGAGAGAATCACCTTGCTGTAGTATTGAAAGGCTTCGTGACGTTACGTACAGATTTATTGAGACCAAGAGCCCCTGGACCAAGCGACGAGAAGACATTGTGTAAGGTAAGTTGCTCGTTGAAGTTGGTCAACTTTCGCTTTATCTGATATTTGTTCGAATATTCGTAGTGTATCTTCGTTATCACAAGGTTCATTGGTGCTATTATTCAAACCGGACACAATTTGGAAAGTACAAGTATATGATTATCTTTTCTAAGTTCATTATTAACTGTTTTTAAGATCATGATTCATATATTTCAATCCGTTGCGCGTCTTTGTACGATATAGTCCTTGAGTACGACGGTACGATCCTTGATCACAGCGTTGCAGGTCTTGAGCTCGACGGTACGATCCTTGAGCACTGACTGTACGATCCTTGGATACGATGGTCTAGCGAATTATGTCTCATAAGCTACCATTGGTTGGCTCATGGTACGAGGAAGAGAATGACAGGCGGGACCTCCCTGACGGAGAGATCCAGAGATCCAGGTTCGAGTAGGTCGAACTGGCGCGAGGTTCCTTGTCTCGTTCGGTTCGATGAATTAGCCAGAAAATATTGTAGATTTCGATTGACTTGTATGGTTGTCAGTTATTTTGAGATAATGAGAGTTTGTTCTGTACACACACACACACACACACACACACACACACACACAGCTGGCAGTATATCCCATGCATCTGTCTTTTGCGACCAGGGCCGAACAACAAACAGGGAGGGTGTCGCTACACGAGCGGCCTGTTGGGTCGTGTGAGGGCGACAGTACCAGCAGTATTACCAGCTGCGGCACCACCAGTATATCTCCATCGCCGGCACCACCTGTAGACACAGATCCACTACCACCACCACCACTGCCACCAAGTATCACCGCTACCATCACCATTATCATTACCGTTCATCAACTAAACCATCATCACCACACTGTCACTACCACCACCACACGCTATCATTACTATTGCCACTACCACCTCCACACCGCCACCACACTACCACCACCACTGTCATCACAGTGCTGCTATCACCATTGCCACCACACTACCACCACATCAGCCACCAGTTTACTTACACCACTACCACCACCACCACTGATAAAGTACCATCCCACCACAACACACCACACAACACCATGCCACCTCACCACACTCTCCACCAAACTACCCAACAAGCACACTATATCATAGCCACCAACACCACCACGCCACACAAAAGTACACCATACCGCACCATACCACACCACATCACATAAAACCAAACCCCAACACGACCACACCACACCATACAACCACCATCACCATTACCACAACACTACCATCACCACCATTACATTGCACCTTACCATACCTTAAAGCACCATACATCACCACCACCACAGCACACAACCGCCACCACACAGCACATCCACCACATCACCACCACAGCAACACCTCCCACACTATGTTTCACCACACCACACCTACACCGAAACACCACCACCGTCACGCTACGCCATTCCGCATCACACCACATGTCACCACCATCGCACCATGCCATGGTTCTGCACCACACTACCACCACACCGTCAACACAGCACCCCATGAAAAGGCAATAGAGAAGGGCCAGGGGAGAGCAGCAATGCTGGAACTAGAATTAGAGAGCTGAGTTACGGGAAGAGGCTAGAGGTCTTGAAGTGCCCAGTATGATAGAGAGAAGAGTGAGGGGTGACCTGATCAAAGCCTTTAAGTTTATAAACAAGACTAACGACACAGACAGTGAGTAGTAGTACGTAAGACGCAGGATGGAACAAGCGCAGGACGTAACAAGATGTTGAGCAAGAAACTTGTTTGAAAATTTTTGAAAAAAATACTTACATGGTATGAAAAGTGGATGAGTGGAAGGAACTGAGTGATGAAAAGGTGAATGTAGAGGGGATACGAAAGTGAAAAGTTGTGTGATAGACGGTTCAAGTGACGGGGACCCACCGGTGCAAATATTCCTCCCCGTACACTACAGGTGCCCGTACACTACAGGTGGGTAATTATCATCATACCATCACCACACCACACCACATAACACCACACGCCACGCCACATCACACTGTACCACTTCGCACCGCTCCTCCCAACACACCACAACATACCACACCCCAACCACCACCACCTCACTACTACCTTACCCACAACTACCCCCTCACCACACAACAATCATATTATCACCACACACCACCACACCCCACTACCACATCACATCATCCCACCACATAGCACCTCAATCACTACCACGCTACACCACATCACCACTAACACCGCCCATCCACACCACACAACCTCGCCACACAACAACACACCCACTACCATACCACACCACCACCTTACCACACCACTACCACACCATACCACACCAAACCACCACCCCACCACACCACCACCACCACAGGTAATCTGCATCAAGTTGTCCCCAGGCTCCGCCCACCTCACTGGCAGCTCCGCCCTCTCTTTCATCTACATAATCCTGGCCAGGTTGGAGGCAGGCAGCGCACACATCTCCATACTAATTAAACGGGGCTATGCGGGGCGCGTGGGGCTGGCCGCCTGCCTTGCTGGGGAGGCTTGCTGGGGTAGGATTGCCGGGGCCGCCATACTGAGGCAGGTTTGATGGAGCAGGCTTGCTGGGGCATGCTTGCTGGGGGATTAAGGCTGCTGAGGGAAGAGAGAAATCACGAAGCCTCTGAGTGTTGGACGGGGTATGATTGGGGCTGATTGGAAAGGGTAGTTAAATATAGACATTTTGGAAAGAAATTTTTTGGGAGGAGATTTGCATCCTGTGGGAAGGGGTGGATGTTGATGGACTGGGGGGGGGGAAGAGAGAGAGAGAGAGAGAGAGAGAGAGAGAGAGAGAGAGAGAGAGAGAGAGAGAGAGAGATGAAATGGATAGGATAGGATAGGGATGGGGCGGGAGGACGGTTGTGGAAAAAGCTGTAGGTTAAGAGAGGAAGCAGTACAAGGGACAGGCTGATGGTTAATAGATCAGTTGAAGACGGCAGACTAACCCTGACGGTGGTGGTGGGTGGAGGTCTTTCGTGCGGCGCCTGTTTGGCCCTCGGGGGCCATCTTCCTTCCGTCTGTGGCCCTAAGGTCCAGGTTGCCTATGCGGCCCTGAGCGCGGGGCTGACGCTGCCGATTGTACATAGCCCCCAAGGGCCAAAGTTGACGCCTCCAGAACTTGGTAAGTTAAGGTCTTGGGGCATCAGAGGAAGGTGCGATTGCTTGAGAATCAGCGCTGTAGAAGGCTGTGGGAGGGAGAGATTACTACAGCAAGGGGCCAACAGCCGTGATGATGCGTGCTTCCATTATGACGGTCTCAGATCGCCAGACGGGTCCTGGACAGTGTGGAACCTGAAGGTGGAGGTCGAGGAGCAAGCTCGAAAATTCGTCTTACTTGAGTGACGATGGATGGTATGGGAAAATGTGGGAGGATAAAAAGTGGTGTTGGTGTATATCGAGAGGGTGGAAGGAGTGGGGAATATGGAGGGTTCAGAATGATAGAGGGTTGGGAGGGGGAGGGGTAAAGAGGGATAGTGATAGAAAATAAAGAGACAGTGAGGTAAAGGAAGGCGAATGGGAAGATAGTAAATAGGGAGAAGGGAAGAAACGAAAGAAGGAAAACGAAGTGAGAGGAAGGAAAGTAAAGGGAGAAGGGAGGAAAGCTGTAAAGTAGAAATGGGAGAAGCAAGACTAGGGGAAGGATAAAAAGGGGATGAAGGAAGGTGAAGGAAGGATAAGAATAAGGAGAAGAGGTAAGGTGAAAAGGAAAACATGAGAGGGAAAGAAGGAAGAGAAAGACAGAGAAGTAGAATAAGAGATGAACAGAAGGAGACGGAGAAGATGAGAGCACCTTTCGAGTACCCACGATGTAATATTGCCATTAACCAGGACTGGCGTAGGATCATCCAGGATGAAGGGAGTCGTATGATTTACGTGTTCTTGAGTGTTACGTGAGTGATGGAGAGAATGGGTATCTTAGGGACACATCCTTGTGCATGTTAAGCTGAAGGAAAAGAGAGCAATCATCTTCAGGAAGGGTAACTTGAAAGCCACTGGAACGCTAGCTCACTGTGCAGCCGTTACTAACCCAGCCAATACCCAGGCTGGTAGTACTGGTAAAATAGCTCCCCTGGTCGATGGCTGCCTACCACCTACGTAACTACATACCTATGAGAACTAAGGACGAGGCTTTGCTAAAAGGCAGGATTAACACGTAGCGCTCACCGCAGGAAAATCTAGAGTTATGAAGAACCAGTCGTGCGAGTTATTTGTTGCCAGGTGTTATTATGTGAGATGGAAAGATGGTATGTCTGTGGAGTGAATCATAGTGTGGGTGGCTCATAAAAAGAGAAACAGCAACTTGGGCAGAAAGAGTGAAACTTGTCAACCACTGAAGTGATTGCTCACTGAGCAGCTGTCACTAATCATTCTGATAACCAAGACGTCTAGTACCGTTAATATACCTCTCTGGGGAGAGAGAGAGAGAGAGAGAGAGAGAGAGAGAGAGAGAGAGAGAGAGAGAGAGATGCTTGCATGAGTATGATTCAGATGGGTGAATGAGTGTGCGTGTGTTTATAATATGTTTGTTTTTGATTTTGTGCTATATTGTGCGTGTGTGTATGCATGTGTTGCTGTTTCTTTTTTCCAAGCTTTTCTTTTTGTGTGTATTTGTTTGTGTGTTTGTTGAGTGTGTGTGGATGTTCGTAAGGGTCAGTGTGTGATGACTAATTGTGTGTTAAGAATAGAAAGGTTTACAATTGTGTTGCCTCGTCTCTTCACCTTGTATGTATGCCCCGTGTCACCTCATACGTATGCCAGTTTGTATGTGTGTGTGTTATTACCTATTTCACCTACTTGTACAGTACGGAGAAAGGGTTCTACACTAATGGAACACCGTCTCCTGAGCTTCCTAATGTCACCAAGTAGTCTTAAACCTTTATAACCTGCCGACATCCACCACCGTAACACCACATCAGGACTTCTCAACATTCCCTTCTCACTAGGATCTCTCGAAGAACTGTCAGCCTTCAGTGTCATCCAGTTCAGAAACTTGAAAACTGTTATCAAGTGCCCCTTTTCTCTCTCGTCTCCTCCTTGGCTTTGTAGTCCTCATCAGCCTTTCTGGATAGCTCAGGCCTCTTAACTCAGGTACCATCTTGAGTGCTCTACTCTAGACCCTCTCAGTCAGGTCTTTGTGATGTTGTTGGTCCGGTGATCAGACTAGTGAGGCATACTACTCCAGTTTTGGTTTGATGTATGCAATAAATAATTTACCATGCATGATCTTGTTCAGATCTCGAATGTAATTCTTGTATTTGCCAGCAGATAGTTTGCCTCTTCCGTAGTTCTCCTAATGTGTAGCTCTAGCGGTGTATTAGGCACAATGTCGACCCCTACGTACCTTTCATATGCACACTACTGTGGTTTATTCCCCACATCAATGCCTTCTTTAGCTTAGTCCTGTCTTCATCACCTTGCACTGACTTAAATTCAATGGCATTATCTATGTATCTGGCCAACTTTGGAGATTTTCCAGGTCCACCTGTAGGCTAATGCAATCATTATCATTTTCTATTCATTTCATAACTTTGATATCGTCTGCAATCATATTTTGATACGTTACTTGTCCATCAGGCAAATCATTTACATGCGCCACGAATGGGAGTGGACCTAGAACCGAGGCCTGTGGCACACCACTTGTAACGCTAACCCTCTGCAAGGATAAACCTCTTATAATTGTTCTCTTCTCCCTTCCAGTAAGTTAGTCTTCTGTTCAGTTAAGAGGCTCACAGTCTACCCATCCCTCTCTTTGACTTATGAATGAGCTTACTGTCACACAGGTCTAGATTAGTTATGTTTGACCTCCTTTCCCTCAAACTATGTTGTCGCCCAGTCAGAAAGTTTCCTCTCGCTGATTATCATTTGCAATGTTTTACTCTTGTAACTGAGGCTAGCCTACACTTCAGAGCAGTTTCCTTCCACATCTTTGGAATTACACCTTCCACTTATGACTTATTGCGCAATATTGCTAGTGGTCTAGAAGTGGTTCCGCACAATGTTTCAGCAAGTAAGGTACGACTTCATTAGGACCCTGGGCTTTATGTGGATCAAGTTGATTTAATAGCCCAATCATACCATTTCTGTCAATTAGTATACGTTCCAAGACGTCGTCGTCGTCTGTCTCTCTCTCTCTCTCTCTCTCTCTCTCTCTCTCTCTCTCTCTCTCTCTCTCTCTCTCTCTCTCTCTCTCTCTCTCTCTCTCTCTCTCGCCCACTTCCCATCTTGGTAATGTTGGTGCATTATTGTCCCCTTCAGTGAAAACACTCTTGAACTTATCATTCAACTCCTCACATATTTCCTCGTCATCCTTAAGATTTCTTCACTTCGAGTACCGAGAGCCGGAAGATAGAGGATAGCCTAGCCAGCTTGTCTGGCTCCTCGCTTCCTTCAACTCCAGTATGACTGGTAATCTATGCGAAAGTGGGAGCGAGGGAGATCCCGGTAAAGTATTAGCAGACACTGCTGAATTGGGTTAGCCAGAGGAGGAGAGGTGGGTGATTGTGACTGCATGGCTTGAAGTGCGGATTGAAATTCACAAATCACAATCTCGTCTCGGTGAGAATTCACAAGGGAGGCCAGTGGGTAGTGGATAGCTACGAGATCGTTGTGTTGTGTTGCTCCAGGTTGATGGAAGATAGAGGGACGATTCCAGGAATCCAACTCTTTAGGCTGTGCAAGCAAGAACAGAAGATCCTCCAGGTTGTAATGATGTGTTGGTGAGGATTTGCGTAGCCATGGAAGAAAGCTCTTTGCAACATCCGTGTGTTCTTTACTTCGAGCTGCTTCTGTAACTGTACAGGAAGATCTTTGGATATGGGATAACAGATAACATTAGGACGTGTTTGTAACCAAGTGAGTAGAGGAGGAGGTAGTTTTAACTCTTGCTCTAAATCCATGTTTGTTTGGTGCCTAGTGTCTCTCGTGGGTGTATGAAGTTCTATGCGTTGGTGGTTAAGCCGCGCAGCATCACAGTATGTGATCCAAGAGATTGTAGATGAAGACAGGAGCTGAGCTGGAACATCTCATACATCTTATGGCAGTAACGGTGGTTGATAATTTCATTCTATGCGTTACAGGCTTTGATTTCAATTTACTCCGCGTGAGAACAACTTGTGTTGACATAGGACAACCAAGTATCATCATAGGTGAGACATTCTGAAACGCTCCCAGGGGTCATACGCGTTCCTCTGAAGGAGAAGCAAGACCTAAGCAGTCAATCACTGATCGTATGTACGTAGGTAATGTACAGTGTTGGGGCAAGAGGGATGCAAATGCCCTTGTGTCTGTTTACAAGATCAGAAATCTAGTGCAGTCGTACTTGAAGAGAGTTAACGGTGTCGTTCATGTAGGGGTGTTTTCCTGGAGTGATTCCAGTTGTATGAACAACAGCTGGAACTCCCAGTTGACATTAGAAGTGATATCCTCGCCCAAACGTATGTATGCCAGGGAGGAACTGCAACACTGGGGCAAGAGATCTATGGTAACATGAGGTGACAGTGACGAGTGTGATGCAGTAGCTTCATCCCAAACTACTGGGTAGGGTCAAGGTGATGGCTGGAAAGAGTCGGGGGGGAAAGAATGGAAGTGTAGCCTCTTTAACAAGAAGTGTGGTAGGAAACGTGCCTGATGTTCCATGACCTTTCCTTCACCTTTTCTAGTTTCCCTCCTGTTGTGTGGTGTGAAAGGAGACTGTTGTAATACACAGGACAAATGTCTTTCAAGACACTATCGAATTCGGCTGAGTGCATCAGGTAGCGAGCTATCACCCTCGGAAACCTATGCTGTAGGTGTTTGAGAACCCTACAGTAATCCTTCTCTTCCCTCACACAGTAGAGCCGACCCTTCCATGTAGTGCAGCGAGATGCGAGACCCTATAGACGTTTACTTTTGATGCCAATAATTGCAAAAAATCGGTTCTAGACTTTAGATGATGTCAAGAACTATATGGCCTGAGGACAGATGGAGGAACTATGGGCCAAAAACCCTTCCCGCTGTAAGCGTTCTTTTTCTTTCTTTTCAAGTGCCAGGGTGTATGATTTTGCCGAGGCTGTAGAGGCTTGTGATGTCACTAATGATATTACACTTGTTATGTGTCATATAAGCTCTAACGATGTACTGAACGAGAAATCAGAGGAGCTATTTGGGAAATATCCTCGGCTTAATCGACGTTTCCGAGAAAAACTAATGACATCATTATGTGTGGAGACATTCGTTGGAGAACTGGATGATGGTGCAAAGGCCTCCTTCCAGCTTAGCTTTTCGCCCCAGATGACACCGACTAGTCTGATAGTGAGATAGTAGATGGTACGTCAGGGGTCCGATGCAAAGCTAACGTGCATGGCCACAGTTTGATCGATGGTGAAATGGATGGCGTTAAATCAGTTCGGAAGGTTATTCAAGATATTTTTCATACGGTTGGGATAGCTGATGTCAACGCAGATATCAATGATAGGGTTGTTGACGTACTTTCATCGAGATGGTAAATCCACTAAAGTTATCATTTATCTGGAAGCACAAGGGATCCATGTTTGTATCCGATGGAAACGACAGATTAGGGACTGAAAATCAACATGGCTCCCTGGGAAGTGGAAAACCTGACGACGCTCACTGAGGACGTCCGCATCTCGTGAAATGAGACCGTCTTATCCTGAGGCTGAGAGCTTGGCTGATGATTATGTTGTGGTTGGCTACGTCGGAAGCTCGGGTCAGGGCAACGATGGTCAGAGCCTAGGAAGTCAAGTGTCTCTTCTAACTGCTGTAGATAAAGTCTGGGAAATTGACAAGGCGGTGGTTGGTAAGTGTTCAGGGCTTATGTTTGTGAGTAATGACCTAACTATACTGTACGAGGAGGATATGCTGCACTCTTGGGCACCATCTCTTGTGTGTGTGTGTGTGTGTGTGTGTGTGTGTCTTAGTAAGCCTAATTAAACAGAAAACCTTCACAGTGTAAACTGGGGGTCAGGGTGATGGCAATGGGTCGTAGCTCAATAAGAGACCAGGTTTCGTTGACTCCGGTATTACGGATACACATGAAACCTTTCAATCAACGAGACATTTTTTTTTTTCCACCACTGCGTAGAAGCCCTGATGATGAAGCAGGGAGTAACGTGTGTGTGTTTGTGTGTGTGTGTGTGTGTGTGTGTGTGTTCGCTCCGGTAATTAGGGTGGTAATTACGTGGCTATCGAGAGGACCGGCCATGTCTCGTAGCACAGGCCCAGAGGGACACATGATCTAGCGGAGGACCGTAATGACCCATCCATCTGTCTGTGCTGACCTGCCTGTGTGAATGTGTCTCTCTCTCTCTCTCTCTCTCTCTCTCTCTCTCTCTCTCTCTCTCTCTCTCTCTCTCTCTCGTCGGCTTGATTACCTTCGCCCTCGTATTAATTACCTGATGATAGTCGGTCTGTATGCTCGTCTGTCCCTGCGTTCATTACATTGTCCCTAATGATAATGTTAACTTATTACTTACTACCAGTTCTAGTACTTGTTATGGCCTTAATTGTACGTATGAATTGCCATGTTCTGTACTTGTCCACATTAACTTGTCACCGCTCATCGTAGGTAAGATGTTATTTACTCTCTGGGTTTCCCAGACGTATACTGTTTACCATCCTCCTCATCCTTCACTGGTTCCCTATTTATCTTTACTATATTTGTTTCCATTCCTTTGATCAAGCATGCCCAGTCCGGGCGCTGCAGTAGGCTAGTGTGGCGTATACAGCCTTGGCCACCTGGGGCGCTTGGACTTCCTCCCCTGCTGGTGAGGAGCAGCAGTTAGAGACGCTACGATCATTTTACAAGTATCATATAGAATCTATCTATATATCTATCTATCTAATCTATATATATATATATATATATATATATATATGTATATATATATATATATATATATATATATGTGTGTATATATATATATGTGTGTGTGTGTATATATATATATATACTTGTTCGCCGCTTCCCGTGAGAGAGTGTTAGCGCCAAGAGCAGAAAAAAAACCCGGTTTCATTCACTCACATCCTCTATGTAGCTGTCATGTATAATGTACCAAAACCAGAGTCCTGTCTACAGCCATCCCATATCTTTCCATAGTTTCACTTGATCGTTTCATATTCCTTGGTTTGACTCAATGACAGTGCATCGTTCCCTCTATACCAAATTGCTCCAAATTGCTCCATCCCATGCATCCCTCACACTCTCCTTCATATTCAGGCCCCGATATCTCAAGGCATCTTTTGCTCCACCCTTCCTCCTCCTCCTCCTTGGACTCCCCCATTTCACTGTTCTATCGACTTTCAACAGGTATACCCTCTGAGCCATCTCCCCACTCATCCTCTCCATACGTCTAAATCATTTCAGCACGCCTCTCTCTTACCCTGTCATCTCTTATTCGCCAAACCCTCGGCACACCAAATACTGTCTTCGGACATTTAACTTCCAACACATCTACCGTTTTCAGTACATTTTTCATCAAGGGCCCACACCTCGCATCCCCACAACACTGTTTGGACTGCACCATCAACCATCTTTGCCCTCACGGACAGTGACCATTCTTTCCACACACTCCTCAATGCGCCCAGGACTTTAGCCCCCCTCACCCACTCCAGGGCTCACTTCAGTTCACATGGTTCTACTCCCAGGTATCTAAAGCACTCCACCTCCTCCAGGTTCTCTCCATTCAGACTGACATTCAACCAACCTGTCTCTTCATAGTGATAAACCGAATATCTTTGCTCAAATTCACATTTACTTGAACTTCCTCCTTTCACACATTCTCCCAGTTTCAGAAACCAGTTACTGCAGGTTCTTACTCAAATCTGCCACCAGCGCTGTGACATGAGTCGTCAACAACTAATTCATCTCCCAAGCCCCCCAACCCTTGACGGTCTGCATACTCGCCCCTCTTAACAAGATCCTCTCATTTACCACCCTTGTAACCCTATCCATAAAGAGATTAAACAGCCATGATGACTTAACACAACCCTGATGCAGACACACCTTCACCTAGAGCAGCTCACCCTTCTTTCTCCCTGCTCACACACGCCTTACTCTCTTAGTAGAAACTCCACATTGCTTCCTTTAACTTTCCTCCCACATCATATATTCGTAATACCATCTATACGACATGTCTATCAACCCTATTATATGCTTTCTCAAGATCCATAAATGCCACATACAAATACTTTGCTTCTCTAAGTATTTCTTATGTTCTTAAATGCAAATACCTGATCCACACCCCCTTTACCACTCCTGAAAGCATGTTGTTCCTCCTCCATGTTGTTATGTTCTATGAATGCTATCACTCTCTCACTCACGACTCTCCCATACATCTTACTAGGTATTCTCAACAAACTTATACCTTTGTGATCTGAGAATTCACTTTTGTCTCCCTTTCATCATTAAATTCGCACCGTACATGCATTCCATCAATCTCCAGACACCTCACCAAAAGCCATACTTACAACGAGAATCCTACCTCACCAATCATTAACACATTAACTCCCTTCTTCCAGAAATTCAACTGCACTCCCATCCACTTCAGCAACTTTCGCGCACTTCATCTTACGCTAGACTTTGACCACCTCCTCTCTTCACCAAACTCTCGCCTTGCATACTTCCACGTCCAAAATATCCCAAATATCTTACCCTATCATCGAACATATTCAGCTCTCGCCTGGAAACATTCACCCTCTTCCCTTTCTATTCGCACATAAACCTTACCCTCTCGTGTATATACATATATTGACTTACTTATGGAATTTTATATATATTTACCTGTTTCTTACTTAATGTATTTATGGGTGGAACTGTATTAAGTACTTTTACTAACAATAGACAAATCTGGTTATGTCGAACTGATAGTTATCTACTAATATGTCATGTCTGATTAGAATCGATCTGATCATATCTAATTTCATCTCGTTAATGTATGTAACAATTTTGTTAATGTATGTAATAATGTTGTTAGTTGTGGTTATAATATCTTACTCTTTTCAGTATGTTTCTGTGTTCCTTTTCTATTTCTCTGTTCATGATTCATCACCTTGGATATATTACTTACAACGAATCCACTTTTTCATTTTTTTTCTTTTACGATTTCTTCAACATCGTTGCATTTTGCCGAAAGTAAGAGAAAATGTTGCGTTTGTGATCGTGATTCTTGACGCCGGAAAAGTGAGAAATTGACCCCAAATCTTGGATGTTTCTTTCCGAGAAGTAAACAGATTGGAAAGCACATGAAGAACAGCTCGTTCAAGAAAAATGAAGATGTATGACGAACACATCCATATATCAAGCCTAACTCTAGAAAGAGGAACAGTTCTCTCTGCAGCTGGACTTTTCGATTCCTTAGGTGAGAAGCTCGAATTTTTTCTATCTGCCATAGACTGAAATAAAGCTTCTCACAGTGTTCTCCACTCCAGTCTAATCAGTGTATCAAATAGATGGGTATCGTTCACCTACATATGTATTCCCTCCTACAGTGTACTCACTGTCTTGAACAGTCAAGAAATCATGTTACAGCTACCCATGTGTTCGGTGGAGCTGCAAATGAGCAATAGACCTCAAGTTGTTTCGCTGTGGTATTTCGCGTAGTTATGAAAGAAAACGATGAGAAATTGGGAGGGTTGACTAAATGCGGTGGCAAATCTAATAGTTTTGATGATGGGGAAAATAGACAAAAGTATGCAAAAATATAATGGTCAGGGCATCATCATTTTGAATGCTAATTTTTACTTTGTTTATAGGATATTGGAGCATGATCGACCATAGATGTTCAAAATATAAACACTTAGGTTCGAAACTTGTCTAACTGAATCAGGCTCGATGTGTATGCCATGCGGGTGCGGGTCTCAAATGATGTCAATCTTAGAAAGTCTGAGATTTGATCACTCAACTAGTGCGTCGGTTTCGTGTCTTGGATTCGAATCGCTTCACTCATTTCATCTAATGCTACTTCCCACACCCAGTAGTGGTCCATGGTTCTTCATAGACTCATTTTTAGGATCTTGGTATCATCTATGGCCCTATATGGAGGTAGTATTGCTCTGATATTTCTGTGGCGCCGTCTGCAAACAGTCAGGTACTCCGGTATTTCAGTAGCCCCATCTGGGGTCAGTATGGTTCTAGGTGGCTTCACCTGAACAGCGAGTGAGAGATATCGTTCTTGCGTCAGTCGAGTTTGCTGTCATGTCTTCTCGTTTATCATCTGGTATTTTTCACATTTTCATAATTTTTCCTCCTTTTTATTAAAGTATGATATTCCTTCAGATGTGATTTTTTGCTGCTTCTGTATTAAGTTTAACATTCTCTCCTGAACTCTTTTTTATAATTTTAAAGTAATTCCTTCAAGTTAGAAAACTTTGTTATGTAGTTTACATTTGAAAAATGCTAGGTAAAGATATACGTTTCTACCGTCACCACTAAATGAATATTCTTTTCATAAGCCTAGTCACGAGTAAATGTTTACGTTTATCTAGGTGAAGTGGAGTTCCAACTAGCATGAAAGACACCGAAAAACTGATGTAGCTGGATGTAGCCAAGGGGGGTTGATTGGCTGGCTGTTGTGGCGTTTATGAGAGAGAAACAAAAGTCGCCAAACACTGTAACTGTCCTCCAGTCGGTCTGCTGCAGTCGTTTGTTTTGAATCCCTAACGTCGGAAGTATGTATTCCTTACGATCACGACGCTCCAGGAAGCTTTTGCCTTATGCGGTATACGATGGCATATCACAGTGAACATGATTTTCTCTCTATCTCGTGTTTCTCTTCGTCGAAGTCTTCAGTCATGAGCAGTAGTCCTCATCGATGCCAGTAGATGAAAGAAAGATAAGGAAAGAAGAAAAAACTTCAAGGTTTTTGATAAAATACGAGAAGGTAAAAATTTCTAAATCTTCGTAGTGTGGGGAAAGAAATGGATATCATAACTGTCTATCTGAGAGTTGCCAACGGCTATACAGTAATTATGAGAAGCAGTAGTTTGCCAAGAATTAAGTGGTCTAGCTAATTGAGTAGGCACACAAGCAGCCAATTCTCGGGAGCGGAATCCGGAGCAATATCTGAACAAGAGGGTAAGAGAACCAATACTGCGGCGCAGAGAAAGTGGATCAAGTATTGACTTCAGACTGGGAGAGCTGATTAGTCGAAGTACTTTAGACTCGAGTCAGTGTTTTGAAACATTTTGCTGACTCGTCCGTTTCGCTTGTGCTTAACAAAAAATATGAAAGATTTTCTTCTCTACAGACTGTAGAGATACATTCATACAGCCTGTCCTAATGAAGGGTGACTGATTCAATCCTCCCTTGACTTCTACTTTCACAGCTCGTAGAAACTCCCAGATGTAAGAACGTTGTTCCGTTCCGTACAAGGACGACTCAGTTCTTTGTGTGATCAGACTAATTGTTCACGAGAGAAAAACCTTAAGCATTTAAAAAAGGCTCCCAGTTTCATAGCCACGTTTTGTGATAGGTTAGCTATTGTTGTGGTGCCAAGAATGTTTATTGTGCTAAGTGGTGGAATTATAGACCCATCGTAAGAGATGGGAGCTTTTGGGAGGAAAACTATGGGTTTCAGTGACGTCGAATTTGATTAGCTTCATCCTAGATAGGCAGTTGTAAAACGACTAGAGACAAATAGAATGGATGTGAATGAAGTGGATAAACGTAGTGTTGTGTCGGCAGTGTTGATATAAACTTTGTTATGTCTTGAGGAAAAATAATCGTTGATTACAAGACGAAGAGTGCAAAAGACAGGACAGAGCACCAAGGGGCACAGTTACTCATTACGACAGAGGTGGAGTTTGATTTATGAATAGATACATAGATCAACCGCAGACGATGCTACGCATCAAAGAACTGAGTTATGAAGGAAAGCCAAAAGAGAAGCGCTTGGAAATCAGAGGACCAAAGCCACATCCCATTAGATCCTTTCGAAATACCATGAGTTATAACGGAGTATCCCTCCAGTGTCATACAGAAATGATAAACAGACATTAGTAACGTACGAAAGATTATCGCCTTGAGATTGTTACACTGATGACCACAGAGAAGACCGAGAGAGTCAAGGCGCATAAAGTAATGGGTCGAGGTTTCTACGAGCGGAGGAAGTGGAGATCAAAGGAAGGATTAAATCAGTGATCCCTCTTTAGGACAAGCTATATGAATGTATGCCTCTACAGTGTAAAGAGAAGGACATATTTCATATATATATATATATATATATATATATATATATATATATATATATATATATATATTAGCACAAGCGAAACGGACGAGTCAGCAGAGTTTTAAAACATGAGGAGGATGCCATCTGGTTCATGCGCTTTGCTTGTGTAAGAAGTTCTTTCTGGCGTGTATTAAGAGGTTAAAAGGAGGGGGACGGTATTAGCAAGAGGTGCGTCAGCAGTACATGAGAACGTTATAGAGTTACTCAGGATGGCCGGGGAGAGAGTGGATTTCTGAAGTAAGATAGAGAGCTATTGTGTCTATTATCTTTGCAACGGAAAAATGTAGGAAAGTAGTATGGAAAACCATTCTAGAAATAGTTTTGGCTAAAGACTAGACGTTCCTGTTATCGGAAGAAGAGAAGAAGTTATCATACTTTCCTTAGATAGGAGAGTGCCTCCCCTTACGATTCCCATAGTTCCAATGATCTCGCACGGAGATGAAATCTCAATGCTATCCGGAGGAGGGAGAGTTTTTCCAGGTCTGATATGCCTGATTCCTTGTTAGAATGGCCACAGAATAACAACGGACTGGAATAAGAAGTAGCCACAGAAGAGGAAGGGAATTCTTGCCTCTCTTCTTGCAACAAAAGTGTTTGATATGTGACCAGCAGAGACACAAAAGCATCGACCGAGGAGAGGCAGTACATAGTCTTTATCTATTTGAAAATTGGGTTACTACCAGAATTTACGCGTCCGATGTCAAAGTTAAGAAAGCAGATTGATCGTAGTTCGCAAGAGGTGTGTCCTATGTTCTGTAGACTTCCCCGGGTGTGTACAACGCTTCACAAGCCTTCCTGTGTGTGCACTAAACACCACAGGCCACACTGAATGTGTATAACACTCCACAGGCCTCACCAGGTGTGTAACACACGGACCACATCGAATGTGTGCGGCATTACACTGGATTGATAAAAAAGAAAAAAATTGCGGTCAGAACTCGCCCGTCCGTTGGTACTGGTGGAGATATATCACATTCGCCATTTAATCACAATATCTCGAAATATTTGACGAAACTCGAATGTATCGTCGAAATTTCTTCGATCGCATCGGAATAGCTGACAGGTTTTTGTCTCGATGATGAAATGACATGATTGATATGTATCAGTATGATAATACTCTCATGTCTTTATTATATGAAGACGTGAGGCGATGTGTTCCTGGTATCTCATCATTCGCCAACACGAAGGTAAATCATGAGGAATCTGAAGTGTTAGATTTCTTTCAGTGAACTCCACTTCAAGAACCACCTCAAAGCAAACGTTACTTCTGAACCTCTTTATGCAATATTTGGACACTTATCGTTATCGTCGGCTTTATCTAAGACATTGTCTGATCCCCCATAAGGGACAGGTGTCCAGGATGTGTCGCTATATCTCGGTAAGTTTCCCCCTTGCATTTTATTCTCTCTCGAGAAAGCGATACTCGAAATGATCAAAGAGAAGTCACTCACGTGGGCTGTCTCTCCTCTTCAGGCTAATGTGACAGGTAGTGAGTAAAGGAACGTTTGTGGAGTAAAGGAACGTTTGTGGAATAAAAGGAACGTTTGAAGATCCCACTTTTGCAGTATGACGTCTTGACATTGACGAGCACAACGTGAGTGAAGGAATGAAACGTTCAGTCGGGGGAAAAGGCTGGAGGGTAGCGGTCCAGGAGTAACGCATTGTCACACACACACACATACTGATGTGACAGACTTTGTCGGTCTTATGGGGTACGTCGCTCGCTGGCTTACGAAAGACACTGGCTGGTCGTAAGACACTGCCGATGATTATAGCATCTCCTGGCTAAACATACGTCCTTGGGTTTGAGTGCATCGCTGGTTGATGGCGCGACGATGGGTCACACTGTACGGCCCTGGCTGATCGTACGTCACTAGCCTGTAGTCGATCGTACGACACTTGCTCTTAGTGGGTGGGTCACTGGCTGATCACACGACACTGCGTCACTCTTACGTTGATGGCTACTCTTGCGACAGCGGTCTCTCGTATGATACTGGTTAATCGCAAAACATCGTCTATCGCACGACGCTGGCAGAAAGCACGACACTGGCTGATCGCACGACGCTGGATGATCTCAGGACGTAGGCTAATTGCAAAGAGGCCAGAGAGTTCAATCGTCTCTCTGGTCTTATAAGGAGACGTGTGGCTAGGACAGGAGTAGAGGGAGAGAGGATGGGGTGAACCACCACAACCTTGCTGATAATAACTTACTTGTTACAGCTGAATAATTCGCTTGTTTGTCTAGCCAGCCAATTATGCTCGGCTCCCCGCCTGGAGCAGCGGCTGATGAAGTCTCTATCCTCGCAATTAGTGCAAATGGCGGAAATTACTAAAGGTAATCCTATTAGTAAAAAAAAAAAAAGAAAAAAAAGAAAAAGGCATTTCAGATCGGGAATGGAGTTATGTTGACTCTATGATGAACGCTCTTATATACAAATTCATACTTGACATTTGTACAGCTTTGTGTTGTCCCCGTGTTTCCATAGGGAAGGCAGGTAAGCGGGTGAGTGCTCCCTGCTGCTGGGTGGTTAAGCAGCTGTCATTTGCTTCCAGAGAAATTCATGAGGGAAGTGTGGTGCAGCTGTTGCCCAGGCTGGGTCATGAGACCGTGGTGGGTGGCATGGGTAAGAGGATGTCTCCTCCTCCCGCTGGTAATGAGCTGGTCGTTCCCAGAGTGCGAAACCTTGAGAAGGGAAAACGTCACTGATGCGGTAATTAGACTTGCTCTCATGATGCTTCATGAATGTCATTAGATCTTCCATCATAACGCTCTCCACGGAGATGCACAGGTCAGACTCTCATTCATAATCATGCTTCATGAAGAATTACAGTCATTAGCCTTTTATGGCCAACGTGTGAAGACAAGGAGAGTAATGGAGTCCGTGTTAAGATAAAAGAGATCGGTCGTCATGATGCTCGCATGGAGATCGGGAATTAGACTTTCAATGATGATGTTTCATAAATAAAAGAAAATTAGACTTTTCACCCATAATGCTTCATGAAGATACAGTAATTAAATTCATTCATTTCATTCATAATGCTTCATGAATATAGAATAACGAGTCCTGTATTCATAATGCTTCATGAATATAGAATAATGAGTCCTGTATTCATAATGCTTCATGAGTATACAGTGATGAGTCCTGTATTCATATTGCTTCATGAAGATACAGCAATTCCCAGAAACCATCATAAGTTTCCAGGTAGATTTAACGAGAAATTTCAGACTGAAATATAAAAATTCATTGGCAAACAAGATGATCACATCTCCCTGAGCGAACACTGATATAATGATGTACAGGTCATGTGGGAGGAGGAGGAGGAGGAGGTGAAGGAGAGGTGGAATCCTGCGGCCAGGCTGCTGCTGCCTCTCTGATTAGCATCCTGCACCACAGAATCCTAGAATTGTTGGCCTTGTCTCCTGGAATCCTGACGGGAGACAGACCGTCCGTCGGGCACAACCACTCCTTGGTTGGCAGTTGCTGGGGTCGGGGCTTGACAGCAAGTCCTCCACCATGTTCTCATGTGTGTATGTTACAAATATGTGCAGAAATGCGCTCTCTCTCTCTCTCTCTCTCTCTCTCTCTCTCTCTCTCTCTCTCTCTCTCTCTCTCTCTCTCTCTCTCTCTCTCTCTCTCTCTCTCTCTTTCTCTATCTATCTATCTATCTATCTATCTATCTATCTATCTATCTATCTATCTATCTATCTATCTATCTATCTATCTATCTATCTATCTATATATATATATATATATATATATATATATATATATATATATATATGCATACATTTATATTACATAAAGCACTTCCCTTATGTATGTAGGACAAGTGAATGGTCGTCACAGTTAGACTGATGAGTGACCGACCCCCTCAGATAACCAGTGTTAACAGTTAGCTGGAAAAGTAACTGTTTGTCTCGGTTTAGTTGCACAGGTACAGTTAGTTAGGCAGACACCCCGACCTTCACAGTCAGGATATCAGCCAGACAGTTAGATAAGTAATCGACCCCAGCTGTTCGTTCGTTAGGTAACAGGTAGGCAACTTGGAAGGTTATATGGCCTAGCATACGTTAGTCAGACATCTAACCTTTACAGTTAGATAACTAGTATTCATTGCTCATTTAGACCAGAATTCGGCCCTTCAGTGTTTATGACTGGTGGTCACCTCACACATTCAGTTTATCCGGTTTTATTGCTTTCACAGTTAGATTAATCTACTCACAGTTTGGCTACGACAGTCTGATTGGTGCCTGATTCTTGGAGTCAAACTGGCATGTGCCTGTCATCCACGGACAAGTGAGACAGACAAGTGAAACCTTCCGTCAGTCAGACGGACCTAAGTCTTTCAGTCAGTTCGACACATTCTCGACTCTGACAGTTAGCTTCACAGGTGGTTGACCCTGGCACTAATTCACTTCGGTAACTGAAATAATCTTTAACACTTAAGTGTTTTCACATGCCATTCTCAATTGGAGCGACATGAGAAACAGAGAACACAAGCAAGTTATATATACAGATCTGAGATCTTCTGACACGACCTCGCCCATTACCTGACCTGTCATGACACCTTGATTAAGTGACCTCCGTCTACTCTTCCTAAGACTGTAGCAGTTTTGCATATCTCTTAACCTTGTTACATATACCTTTGTTAAATGAGGTTAGGCCTTAAGATACATTAGAATTATCTCCAGAACTAATGAGGCTGGATTTAGAAATTCTTCGTTTAACGTAATTGTTAGACGGAAATCAACGTTACAGGTTGTTGAAATCAATAGTATAGTCAAACTCCCTTACGTGTTCGAAGACAGAACTTTCGTTCTTTCCAACTCTCACATCTCTCTTATCTTCGTTAATTCGATAATTGATGTATATTTCCGTTTCTCCCACATCTACGTTATCATAACAATCCTTGCATCGTATGACATACGTATGTGTCTTCATCATCAATAGGTTTGTTCTTTGCTAACACAGCCTTTATTGAGTTGCTCGATTTAAATGTTGCATTGACGCCTCCGTAGTGGCATGTTGTGTTTAGCTCTTTCATATTGACAGATGAGTGGATCAGGGTGGCAGAAAAAAAACACAGGATGGAGCTGCAGTTTTACCCTGTTATGTTTCAGCGTAAAGCTTTGCTCACACAGACTAACAACATTAGAGGAGAATACATTGTTTAAATGGATAAAAAACAAAAGAATCTCGCCGGGCGTGTGTATGAGTGTCCCCATGACTGGATAGTGTCAAATGCTGGCTCCACCTTCTTCGATAACGTCAACAACATGTTTTTCCGCCTCTGCTAAGAAAGAGAGCGTAGTATACGAGATACCGTGTAGTGGATGCTCTGTGGTTTATCATGGTGAGATGGGACGTGGCTTGCAGAATAGACTGTATGAAAATTGAGCAGATGTACGTCTGCGCCGAAACTCCAGCTCGCTTGTAGTACAAATAGAAGAATGTGGACATTTGCCGAAATGTCAAGAAACCAGGATAATCCAAAAAACTTGGATAAAGGGTTGAGAAAAGTGGTTGAGGCTACATATATAACGACAAATAACGTAATAGATCATCGGAAAGGATTCTTCTGCTTGTCCAAAGCGGCGGGAAGACTGGTCGTGAAGTCATGGAAGGAGGAAGAGCCAGCAGCTGACGAGCCAGTCAGGGATAGACCCGTATAGGCGCCCGGCAAGATAGAAGTTTGTTCTCCATTTGAATAAAATATTGTTCTCTCATGTTGTTACTTTGCGGGAAAAGACTTTATGCCGAAACGTAACAGTATGAAACTCCAGCTCCAGCCTGTTTTTCTACGACCGTGATTCACACACACACACACACACACACACGTGTGTATATATATATATATATATATATATATATATATATATATATATATATATATATATATATATATACTGTGATATGGAGTAATAGGATTGGACAGAACAAAACCTTATGTTCAGAGATGAAGAACAAAGAAGGGAGTGGTAAATGTATGGTATTAGATACCGATTCAATTTAGGCATGTGGAAAGGTTAGATGTGGGGTGGAGTGAGAGAGTATGTAGCTGAAAAGGATGTAAGCATGGGTTATTAGAAGTAATACAAGTGTTAGGATGCATGCAAGAGGCTTTACTTGTGGTTATATGATTTTTGATGTGTCCATATATTTTTTTTTTGCAAAGTGAGTGAGAGGAGAAAGTTGACAGTAGAAGTTGATAAAAGCAAGGTTACTGGGTTTAACAGTGAAGAGGAACTGGTTATATGGAGAATGGGTTTGAATGGGGAGAACTTAGAGTGAATGGAGTGTTTTAGATACCTGGGAGTGGATATCACAGCAAATGGAACCAAGGGAGCTAAAGTGAGCCATTGGGTGGATGAGGGGTCAAGGATCCTGGGTGTACTGAGGAATTCGTGGAAAGAGAGGTCACTGTCTTGAAGGGCATAGAGGGGTATGTTTTATGGTATAGTAGTCCTATCAGTGCTGCATGAATGTGAGTTGTGGGATTAGGCAAAAGTGTAAGGAAGAGGGTGGATGTGTTGTAAATTAAATGTTTGAGGGTGATATGTGGCATGGGGATGGTTGGTTGAAAAGGATATTATGGGGTAAGAGAGATGTGTGTAAGTAAAGGGGGTATGTATGAGAGAGCTGAAGAAGGTGTCCTGATATGGCTTGGACATTAGGAGTGGATGAATGAGGAAAGGATGACTAAAAGTGCATACATTTTAGAAGTCATGGGGACAAGGAAAAGAGGGAAACCAAAGAGAAGTTACAAGGATGGATTGAAAGATTATTTGAAGATTTGGGGCCCAAACATGTGTATGGGTGTAAGGTATGCAAGGGATTAAAAGTGATTTAGAGTAATGTGGTATACAGGGGACGATGTGCTGTCAATGGGCTGAACCAGGGTACATGAAGCAGTCAAGGGAAACCATGGAAAGGTCCGTGAGACCTGGTTGTGGGTAGGGGCGCACTGGTTTAAATGCATTGTACATGACAACTAGGATGTGGATGTGAGTGATTGAGGCAGTTTCATCATCTCTTCCTGGACCTGTCTCACCGACTTGGAAAATGATGAATATGCGTGAATTTTTTTTTTTTAATCTTTGGGCATGTTCTAAAGAAAGAGAAAATATGCAATTATATGTACATAAGTTATCCCTGGGGATAGGGGATTAAGAATACTTCCCACGTATTCCCTGCGTGTCGTAGATGGCGACTAAAAGGGGAGGGAGCGGGGGGCTGGAAATCCTCCCCTCCCTCTCGTTTTTTTTTTTTTTAATTTTCCAAAAGAAGGAACAGAGAATTGGGCCAGGTGAGGGTATTCCCTCAAAGGCCCAGTCCTCTGTTCTTAATGCTACCTCGCTAATGCGGGAAATGGCGAATAGTTTAAAAGAAAGAAAGAAAAAGATATATATGTGTGTGTGTGTGTGTGTGTGTGTGTGACACTTGCACCCCATAGCTCCATGCATTATCCTTCAGTAACTGGAAATCTCGAGCTGTTTCTCACATCTAGTGACGTGTAAGGCGACTGACTGTATGAACAGTATGACACAGTCTTCCTTGGGACTGGCCTTCGAAGGCCAGTCCCAAGGAAGACGGAAGCTCATGGAAAAAAATCACGTTCTCTTTTTCTTTAAAAACTTTCGTTTTATGTAACCTTATTATCAGAATTTGTGGCTTTGTTTAGGCGAGAGGAAAAAAAAAGTTTAAAAGGAGAACGTAAAGAAAATTTCCTTCCTCCTTAAACAGATAATGGGAGAGATATGGAAAATTGGCTCGCCAGCTGAATTTTTTAGAATATTTTTTTGGAGGAGGTTTGTGAATAGTAGAACGACCATCACACACACACACACACACACACACACACACACATATATATCATTAATCATGTTTGTGATCACATGATAACCATGGTTAGTATGTGATCAAGCAACAGTGGGGAGTAATTGTGGGTTAAGGATGGTGAGGCTGCCGTGGACTGGTTATGGTACATTTACCATGGATTACGTAAGGTGATGGTTGACAGTAGTTATGCCTGGTAGGACTACCATGGGCTTGCATGGTACGGAGTTACCATGGGTTTTGCATTGTACAGAGTTGCCATGTGTGTTTTGTGCTAAGGAGATTTTCATGAGTGATGTGGTGATGACCCCAAGTCATGTGTATGGAGTTTAATGTTTTGTATTGGCGGTGACCATGGCTGTGGTCAATTAAATTGCCATGTTTGAACAGTACAGACATGACTTATGCATGGTAATTCTACCAACGGTGGAACATGGTCGAACTGCAACAAGGTGTGTATGTACTGTAGGGATGATAGTGTTTATGCACAGTAGGGCTACCAAAAGACATGAAATGTCTGGGATACCATGGGTTGTGTGTGGATAGTTCGCCAGGCTGTGGGTCGTCTGTGTTAAGGCTTTCGAGTTCATGTATGGTAAGCTTACCTTAGATCTTGTATGGAACGTCTGTTATTACTGGATATGGATGTCCAATTATGGATACGTTTTGTGTAGATATCATGATTTTGAATGATGGGTTATTATGGTTGTGAATGATGTGGTTATCATGGTTGTGAATGATGGGGTTATCATGGTTGTGAATGATGAGGTTATCATGGTTGTGAATGATGGGGTTATCATGGTTGTGAATGATGGGGTTATCATGGTTGTGAATGATGGGGTTATCATGGTTGTGAATGATGAGGTTATCATGGTTGTGAATGATGGGGTTATCATGGTTGTGAATGATGGGGTTATCATGGTTGTGAATGATGGGGTTATCATGGTTGTGAATGATGAGGTTATCATGGTTGTGAATGATGAGGTTATCATGGTTGTGAATGATGAGGTTATCATGGTTGTGAATGATGGGGTTATCATGGTTGTGAATGATGAGGTTATCATGGTTGTGAATGATGGGGTTATCATGGTTGTGAATGATGGGGTTATCATGGTTGTGAATGATGGGGTTATCATGGTTGTGAATGATGAGGTTATCATGGTTGTGAATGATGAGGTTATCATGGTTGTGAATGATGAGGTTATCATGGTTGTGAATGATGAGGTTACCATGGTTGTGAATGATGGGGTTATCATGGTTGTGAATGATGGGGTTATCATGGTTGTGAATGATGGGGTTATCATGGTTGTGAATGATGGGGTTATCATGGTTGTGACTGATGGGGTTATCATGGTTGTGAATGATGGGGTTATCATGGTTGTGACTGATGGGGTTATCATGGTTGTGAATGATGGGGTTATCATGGTTGTGAATGATGAGGTTATTATGGTTGTGAATGATGGGGTTATCATGGTTGTGACTGATGGGGTTATCATGGTCGTGAATGATGAGGTTATCATGGTTGTGAATGATGGGGTTATCATGGTTGTGAATGATGAGGTTATCATGGTCGTAAATGATGAGGTTATCATGGTTGTGAATGATGAGGTTATCATGGTTGTGAATGATGGGGTTATCATGGTTGTGAATGATGGGGTTATCATGGTTGTGAATGATGGGGTTATCATGGTTGTGAATGATGGGGTTATCATGGTTGTGAATGATGAGGTTATCATGGTTGTGAATGATGAGGTTATCATGGTTGTGAATGATGGGGTTATCATGGTTGTGAATGATGAGGTTATCATGGTTGTGAATGATGAGGTTATCATGGTTGTGAATGATGGGGTTATCATGGTTGTGAATGATGAGGTTATCATGGTTGTGAATGATGGGGTTATCATGGTTTTCGTGATGGTACTACATGGTTCATCTTGGAGGAGACAACGTGTATATATGGTTGACTATCAACATCTACAAATGGTGCGGCTTCTTTCGTTATGAAGGACGACGCTACCATGACATTATATTAGGACCCACATGAGTAGAAATGATATTTCTTTCAGGAATGAACTGAATCATCCTACCATGGATATGACTAAGTATACAGTGGTACTACCATGGGTCTATATAAGGTATGTATGTTAATGCTACCACATCAATGTGTAATGTTGCTACCAAGAATCGTTATCTATATTTCCGATACTAGATGTATCACGTACTTATACATTGGTGGTGTTACCATACATGTATGCATGATGCTGCTACTAAGTGTGTACTCATGACAAAGCCAGGATGTTCGTATTTACGGAACCGCTACCATGTGCATGAAGTTATTACTGATGTAGGTACATGATATCAATATCGTATGTGTGATGGTACCACCATGGATGTCTTTGACATACATATAAGTGTGAGTGTGTGTGTGTGTGTGTGTGTGTGTGTGTGTGTGTGTGTGTGTGTGTGTGTGTGTGTGTGTGTGTGCGCGCGCGTGTGTGTGTGTGTGTGTGTGTGTGCATATGTGTGTGTGTGTGTGTGTGTGTGTGTGTGTGTGTGTGTGCGTGTGTCTTTCAGTACCATACAGCCACAGAGCCCTTTTCACGAAGGGATCTTGAAGCTCCCCTCACCCATCACTCCTTGACCTCCCATCCCCATTCTCTTCACCCACATCCCTGCCGCCCGCTGATAACCGACTGACATTGTTGGTGTCCAAATAGAATATCATGTCTGGGGAATCCATGAGAAGATTTTTAGTCACAAACATAATACCTTTAATTCCAAAATATCTTCTGATATTACATAAACGAGACACACAGAACGTCTTTGACAAAAGACCACTTGAAAAGAGTGTTACGTAAAATGAAAGCTCACGGTACGAGTACTGATCGAATCTGAGTGTGGCTTACAGATAGGGAACAACGCTTGGTAGTAAATGGAGGAAGCATCCGATTTGCTTCACGTTACGAGCGAGGTACCACAAGGCTCAATCCTGACACCCATACTGTTCATCATATTCTATGAAGGTGACAAAGAGTCGTTGATATAGATTCCACATCTATGACCTGGAGAGAGGACTTACCAGACAATCAGAACAGGGAAATGAGGAATCCATTTGAGACATAAAGTACTTCGACGAAAATTGTACTTCCTTTCGTCAGCTGATGATAACCCAGCCGAAGTAGACTCACTTGCGGTGATACCACAACCAGGCGAAGTTCGGTAACACCTAGCTACAAATACCTCCTCTGGTTTACGTTGTTAAGTTCTGATCACAAAACTTGAACAAAAACGAATAAAGGCAAGAACGAATTCAAAGAAGAGCCATAAAACTGTTTCAGTCGCTCAGAAATATAAAGATAGACGCTAAAGATTATTCCTTTTAAGAATGCGCAAACCCCGAGATCTAATAGAGGTTTTCCACATACGAAAAGATTTCAGTAACATAACATACTAATATATTGTCAGGTTAAATACAGGTTCAACAACACGAAACAACGGTTTGAAATTAATAGGAAGGAGATGAAATACTTAACGTGGGAAAAGGGTTTTGTAGTTTTAAAGTTGCAGAATACTGGAATGAATTTGGTAAATACTTCATTGACGTATAGCAATAAATTCGTCTAACTGGGGAAGGAAAAACAACCATTTACATTGTTTTGAAGGATTTTTTTTTCTTTTTTTTTCTACAAGATATATTTGGACCTCTTCTCTAGGGAACGCTACTGCAGTCAGAGTAAGAACACACTTTCCTACAAGATTTCCACGGTAGTATACTTCTTCATACCACATACTGTCCTCACTGAGGCTCTTACCTTCCGACTGTTGTGCCGGAGTGAGTGACATGGTTTGTGGGAAGTTCCCCTCTGTTTTACTATCCTGTTCCTGCTACATATAAGATTAGGTCCACAGTACACTACTACTGCTACTGTCCTCGTACAATTAAACCTTGTCATGGAAACATAATTTGTCCAAGTATCTGTTCTTTCCACGTATTCTCCTCCACCTCATCTCACTTTCCCGTGTTCTCACGTCCCATATCCCGTCCACGCGCCCTATCCCTTATCTCCCAGTTCACTCCATCCATGCTACCATCATGTCCCCCTCTCCCTCACTCCCCTCTCCCTTCCGTTGCCCTGGGAAACTCCCTTCTGCTGACCACAGTAAAAAAAAAGCGACCAGATCTCGTTTATTTTTCCGTGTTTGTCTTTTTCTTTTAAGGAAAATAAAAAAGGAAATACAGTAGAAGGATTTTATTCGTCTTTACGAAAACAGGTTTATTACGCGTTTGAGTAACACCCGCGTCAGCTAGGCTGGCGGGAAACCCATTGGGTGTACAATTCGCAAGCATGATGCTGACCGTGCATAATACACCAGGATGATACATCAGTATTCATAGTGTATAAAGGTTTACAGACTGGAAAATGGTTTACATGCGGCAGTTGTATTAAAGTTTTGAAAATTATTTTTATGCCTAAAACTGTAAATGCAGATCGTGTTTTCAGATGTGCGTGTGTGTGTGTGTGTGTGTGTGTGTGTGTGTGTGGGTGTGTGTGTGAGTCGTGTCAGTTTATGTGTGTGCTGATAATTAGATCATACATACACCGAGGGGGGGGTGGGTGTGTGTGTGTGGGGGGGGGGGGGAGCGGACAGGGAACAGAAAACGTATTAACAACTTTAAGTTCGTAACACATAAGTCATAACTGTCGGGGGGGGGGGGGGGGTTGACCTCCGGTAATTACCAATAGCATCATTGGCGTAGCTCACACGCGCGCGCGTACGCACACCTGCAGTGTGGGAAGGGGAGAGAGAGGAGGGGGCGTCAGGTTAAGTGGTTGTTGTGCGTTAATTCCCAACACATTTGTCACAAAGACTCGTTAATAATTCGTGTGCTCGTTGAACTGCCACTGAAACGGTTAAAAGCCATTTTCGTTACTCTATTTCTTTGGCTGATAACCGACAATGATGGTCATTATTTCTATATTTTTGACACAAAAGTCCCTGTCTGTCTATTGAGCCGACAATGAGTAGGTATGAGCGTACGGCAATGGTAAAGTCTTACCAACTAAGTTGCTAGGCTGAGTGATTAACCACAGAACACCAGCGCCATCTTTACTGTGAAGCCTTCTGCTTTACTATCCTCTATAGAGGTGGATAGAGGGGGGAATCTTCTCATTTACTGTTGTGTGTTCTTCTGTAGGTAGAAGGAACGCCTTTTACTATACTATCCTCTCTCCATCTATAGCAGTGGATAGAGGAGAGACTTTTTCTCTGGTATCTCATCTCCATCTCTAGTGGTGGGTGGAGGGGAGCCTTCTGCAGTATTTTCCTGTCTCCATCTGTTGTGGTAGGTGAGGGGGAAGGCCTCCTGCTTTACCATCCTGTCTCCATCTACAGTAGATGGTGAAGAAAAGCCTTCTGTTAATATACTGTCCTCCAGCAGACAACTCCCGTCTTAGACCGTAATTCTTCTTTATCTATCTGTCCCCCGCACGCATGTGTCTTGGTCCTGAACCACAGGCAGCTCAAGATGGCTTAGTATTCACATCTATACGACCAAAAGGAATTAGACACTATGATACCCATGGGTGGCATCTAAGATCAGATTTTAAACTACATGAAATAACGTCAAGTAATACATTAAAAAAACCTAAGACCCATTTTGATACATCGCTGGATACAGTAGATGACCTAAGATCAACCCTAGTACATCAGAGCGCCATACAGTAGAGGAATTACGTCACCGACGATACAACAAGTTATAAATCACACACGGCTCTAAGTCAACAGTATGGAGACTACAACGAAGGATAATGGGTAATCCGGTAATACAGTAGGCAATACAACAAAGGCCGGAAATTCATTAGTAATACAGCAGGCCAGTGCGTCAGAGGGAGAGAGAATCCACCAATTATACGCAGCAAGCGATACAACAGAGCGAGGAAGGTCGCTGATAATATTGCAGGCTGTGCCATAAAGGACGGATGATCGTCGGAAACACAGCAAGCGATGCAACAGCGGCCGCTGCAATACAGCCTTCGATCCGAGTCTCCGGACCGTAAACTCCCAGCGTAATTTTCCGGTTGGCCGAAGTCATCAAAGGTTTACTGCATCAGTTGGGTGTTTCAGCGCGGCTCCGCTTAATGTCACACCACTTTGTGCCACACCCTCCCACGGCCCGGGATAATTAGCGAACAAATTCAAAAATAATCATCATGGCTCTATATATATATATATATATATATATATATATATATATATATATATATATATATATATATATATATATATATATAGTATTTTTGGATCGACATGGCTGTCAAAGGGAATTTCTGACTATGTATGTGACATGAAGTGCGATATGCCTTGTCCACAAAGCCCTAAACACAGAATAAATTTCAGTTCCCCTCGATGGGCTGATGAGGCTGAGGGAAACTGCTGATTGGCGGGTTCATATCCGGTTCTTGACGCTAATTGGCTGCTAGCTGGCGCCTACCTGCCGATTTCAGTTTCCAGCTCTCGCCATTTTTCCCCGGAAATGTACTCACCTCCCCTACCTCGCCATCCACCCCCACCCTCTCTTCCCCCCCTCCCCTCGCTATCAAAATATACCTCATCTTTTTTTGTTTTACGGGACTAGGTGAAAACACGCGAGAGAACTGCGTAAATAATTGATCCAGGGTGGCGTCATGAATCCCACATGCCAGATCATCGTACCTGAGGCAGCCGTTCGGAAGGGAAGGCAGACGCGGGATGAATTGGATCAGTTAATTGAGTCATCAAAACTGTACCATTGCCATCATCGGTGTCGCTGAACAGCAAGGGGAGAGAGGGAGAGAGAGAGAGAGCAAGGTTTGCCGGGAGGCTCTTTTATTTTAATGTGCTCAGCGTATGCACAACATCCGTGGCTGTTAAGGTTTTAAGGGAGTGGAGCGTGGTTAGAGTGTTTTGTTTACATACTTTGACGTCATGGTGGGCGGAGTCGATGTGGGTACGCTACTTGTGCTGCTGTAAGATTTTCGTTGTATTTTTAAGTTAAAAAGAAAATGCGATGATTGAAGTTTTATTCTTCTTTTATGAGTCTGTTGTCTATGCAAATTGAGGTTGAATAATCTGCTTGATAATCAATGTGACTTTATAGATCAGTAATTTTTGAGCTTGCGGGACAAAAGAATGGAAATTGATGCTATGGTTTCCTACGCTGGGTTAGTATACTGGTGTTACCGGTCTCTGCCGACTTGTGCCAACGCGGGAAATCGAAAATTCGCCTTTACTGTGGCTGTATCATCAACATTTGAGGAAGAAGAGTTGGGTCTCGTCAAGGAACTTTTCGCTTTAAGAGTCCATCTTTTTCCTGAGTGTTACATGTAGCGCGGCCTTTCTGCCGAAGGAGCCGCGTAAAATGAATCCTGGGGTTATATGATGATGATTATCATAACAATATTGATGATAATAATAGTAATTATAATGATAATAATAATAATAATAATAATAATGATGATAATGACATGATAATAGTAATAATGATAATGATGACATTAATGATAATATATATATATATATATATATATATATATATATATATATATATATATATATATATATATATATATATATATATATATATATATATATATATATGTAATGCCCAGTGCTGTATGTCCAATAAGGAATCAATACATCATCCAAATTTCTAACACCGAATGAGTAATGAACTAATAATAATCACTTCTACCCTTGAGATCTACTGATTATAGACACCACAAAACTTACTAACAGTCGTAACTAACAATTTTCTTCTCTCTTTCCTCTTTACTGATAACCTGTGCGTTGTGTTCACTCCTCACTGTAGACCTACTCCCATGCTGTAACTCTGGAAATGGTTGTACATGAGATAGCATAAAGGAAGTGAATAGAGAAATGAATGATATTAAGTGAAGGCATCAGTGATAGCAGTAGCGTTGCACCAATTACAAAAAGAGTAATGATTAATCAAACTAATATTTCATAGTGATGGTGATTATGATTCCAGTAACAATAGTAACAACAATCATTGGTATTGTCATTCTTTTTGCTATGACTATTACACCTTTTTGTTTATTAATGTAAAAACAACACCGCTTACAATGATAATGATCATAATGAAAATAATGATAATAGTATCATAGATGATCATAATGAGGAATTGTTAATCATGATCATAATGATGATGATATTTGAAGTGGTAAAATAGCGATGATGATAAGAACTAAGAATATGATGATGATATTACAACTACTACTACTTCTACTACTACTACTATTACTAATAATAATAATGATAATAATGATAATGATAATGATAATAATGATAATAATAATAATAATAATAATGATAACAATGATAATAATGATAACAGATATTGATGATAAACATGAATTCATTATCTTTATTATTATAATTATTATTATTATCATTATTATTATTATTATATCATTATTATTATCATTAATTATTATTATCATTATTATTATTATTATTATTATTATTATTATTAATCATTATCATTATTGTTATCATTATTATTATATTATTATTATCATTATTATTATTATTATTATTATTATTAGCATTATCATCATTATGGTTATTGGCAGCAGTAGAACTTTCATTATTATCATCATTGTTATCATTATTATCATTATTATTATTATTATATCATTATTATTATCATTAATTATTATTATCATTATCATTATTATTATTATTATTATTATTATTATTATTATTAATCATTATCATTATTGTTATCATTATTATTATATTATTATCATTATTATTATTATTATTATTATTAGCATTATCATCATTATGGTTATTGGCAGCAGTAGAACTTTCATTATTATCATCATTGTTATCATTACCAAATGAATATAAATAACGATGATGTTAATGATTATTGAGAATCGTTTTCTTGCAATTATCATAGTCAAAACGTTCATCCTTTATACAACCGTCCGTTTGATACATGCACGATGATTCATGAGGAGGTGGAGGAGGAGGGAGGTAACAGTTACAGATATGTTGGTGTTATGCTAGTACGAAGTGAGGGAACTACGGAGAGCCCAGTGAACTGGTAGCGGCAGCCGACGCCTAAGACCTACGCTGGACCACGACTCTGTTAGCGAAGGAAGTGAATTATTGTAAATAAACACAGGGATTTAAACAGCTATTAGCGGAGTTGAGAGATTGTAGTAAATGACAGCAGATTAACACTGCTAACGGTCGAGTTGAGAGATGGTAGTGAGCACAGGATGCTAACGCACTTAATGGCGGAGTTCTGGTAGTAAACGGAGAAGATTAGCAACAGATAATGTTCGAGTTTAGAAACGGAAGTAAACCACGAGATTAACATAACTCATGGTGGGGTGAGAGGCGCTGCTGAACACAATATTCTAATGCAGCTAATCGTAGAGTTGAGGGACGGTGTTAAACGTAAGTGATTAACACAGTTAAGGACTAATTGAGAGACGGTAGTAAACGCAAGAAATTAGTACAGTCACTGTTTAAGTGAGAGACGGTTTCAGACACGGGAGATAAACAAGTACAAGATAGACTAACCTAAGATGCGGTACAAATATCACTTATTTGTGGTTAATTGGTATTTGCCTTGTTTGTGGATGTTCGTTTTTCTATCCTTAAATCTCCGCTCCCTCAGGGGTGTACGTGTTCTTATTTCTCCAATGGTGTCCAACCTGTCTTCTGTATCTATAAGGTTACAGGTGTGGGAATATATGCCAAGTGAAGTGGAGGTGTCGTGTGTGAGGTGAGACTACGCATAGTGGAGGTCTGGTGCGTGAGGGGGTGATGCAAGGTGAAGTGGATGCTTTGTTTGTGGGGTGGGAGGGGGAATAGCGCTTGGCAGAAGTGGTGCTACAATGGGTGGAAAAAGGAGTTGAAAAACTGTGGTGTCAGGGAAGATGGGAGGAGCTTGCTATGAAGGTGAGGAGCACAGAGAGTGAAACCTGATAGACGAGGAGAGAAGTAGTCTATGAAAATAAAAGTTGGAGAATAAGATGGGAGGGGAAGAGGGATCAGGGGTAAGGGGGAGAGGTGGTGAGGGAGTGGTTGTGGGGATGGGGGAGCAGTGGTGAGGGAGCGGGAGTGGGGGCAGGGGGACGTGTAGTGAGGGAGTGGGAGTGGGGGTAAGGGGAGCGGTGGTGGAGGAGTGGTAGTGAGGGCAGGGGGAGCGGTGTTGGGGGAGTGGTAGGGGATTGGGGGAGCGGTGGTATTGGGAGTAGGGGGGAGCGGTAGCGAGGTGGTAGTGGGGGAGGGGAGTAACCTGGTTCATGTCCTTTCATAAACCAGTTCTGATTTTTTCTCTGTGTCTTTTATTATCTACTATATTTAAATTCCACTAACCTTTTCACGCTCGCAAACAGGTTTTTGCCTCCACTCCGGGGCATCCTCTCTCTCTCTCTCTCTCTCTCTCTCTCTCTCTCTCTCTCTCTCTCTCTCTCTCTCTCTCTCTCTCTCTCTCTCTCGTGTGCGTGCGTGTGTGTGTGTGTGTGTGTGTGTGTGTGTGTGTGTGTGTATGTATCTGCGTACGCGTTTGGGTCTTCAAGTGTATGTATATGTGGTTGTGCATGCGCATGCATATGTGTAGACGTTAAGCACCTATGTGTACTGCACAAAGCCGCCATTTCTTTATTTAACTCCAGTACTATCATACAGCATTATAGACTTATCTTTCCTATCCACATTCTTCATGCTGTCTACGGTGTATATGCTGTCCACATTATGCCACCCACATTCCATGTGCTGTCCACATTCTGTATGCTCTCCAGGCTCTGTATGTTGTCTACCTATACAGTATCAGTCCGTTTATTCTATCTATCCTCCTCTGTTATACTATAAAAGTACTGCTTTTCATCTGTTCTGATAAGTTTCTTGCATATTATCCTCTCATGGCCTATGACTGTTCAATCCTTGTATCTTTCGCAGAATTGTCCACTCATGTCCCAATCAAACTGGTTTCGAAAATTTCAAGGTTGTGATCAAGTAACCAAATTCTTTTTTCCTCTTGCGTGATGGACAATTTCCAAGCACTTAACTTTCCTCAGTAACTCAGCTTTCTTAATTCTGGTACCATTTTTTGATGCCATCGTCTGCATGTTCTCCAGTAATTCCATGTGCTCTCAATTATCAAGTTCGGTGACTAAACTTGAGAAGCAGATTCAAGCATCAGAATAATGCAGGAGCTAAAACATCTTGCTAAATATTTCCTTATCCATATACTTGAAAGCAATTCTGATATTTGCCAACCGGACAGTTTGTTTCCTATACACTTCTAATGTGGAACTTTGGACGACATACAGATTCCTGCGTCTTATATCCTGCTACGTCACATTCATACATGAAATATGATTATTTGGAATCCTTGTTTGTGTATATGCGTGCTTGTATGTCTATTTTTTGTGTGTGTTTTTGTGCCTGTGTATGTATATAAGTGTGTATGAATGTGTAACTGAGCGTATTTATGATTCTATTCATAAGAATATTCATGCGATATATATTTCTATGAATCCACGGGAGAATAAAACACGATGAATTCCTAAGTGCACTTTCGTGTAATAATCACATCATCGGGGAGACACAAGAAAGAAATAAAACAGTCAGTTAATATACAAAGAATAGACGTAGCTAGGACGCCATTTGGTAAACAAGTTTCCACCCGCGTGTCTCGTCCTACGTTAACACCGCCGGTGTAAATCACATCAAGTTTTATGTCGTGTTTGCCCGTTGAAGAGCCACCAACACCACCTCCATCCCCCTCCTCATACCCGCGGCTGAACACCACCATACACTCTGCAGGATTTTTATAGTCTCCTATCCCAGGTATCCTGTGTCCCTCCTCTGCCATATTATTCTCCAGTCCCTCCCCCTTATTCCTTTCGCTTCACGCTCCCTCCCTACCCCCTGTAAACCTTCCCCCTCCCCCCATTCTTTTCTCTGCCCCCCTACCCTCGTCTTCAGCATCCTTGCCTCCCTTTATAGGAAGGGGTGAGGCGTCCGTGTGCTCTCTGGGAACCAGCAATGTCTCGCCTCTGCCAGATTCATTCTTGTTGCATTTAACTTAACCCCTGAAGATAAAATAGATAAGTTTATCAAATGAAAGGCTGATATACATTTAGCTGCAGCAGAGATGATGACGCCTCCAACGATTTTGAGTTACGTAAAGGAGAGTGAGACCATAATCTTCCCTAACGTTCAGTAATTTTGTTTGTATATTTGGTATATGAGGTGAGTCACTCACTAAGTTCCACTCGCTGGTTTGGTAGTCACTAGCGCTCAGAGGAACACGTAGACTGGTTGTCCGGTTGTCCTCACTTTCCTGGGCCTCTTGCGCTCCCTCGGGCCTTCGCTTGGTCTTGAGAAACCAGTTGCCACGGCGTTGTCCTGCCCACCACCTCCTCGTCATCAGGTGGCACGCTGAGCTTGCCAGGTTCTTCGCGGTGAGATTCAGGAAGCACTTCGATCCCCTTGACCTGCGCTCATCATCAGCACTCGATGACGTTAGGTTTTGCACGCCTGTTCCGTCAGGACTTCTGCAGGATACCAGCGTCTGCTCACACACGCTCGTTCGGTCGAGCCCCTCGTAAGAGAGTCTCAGTTCGTCATATGCTCTGTTCCCTGAAGCCTCCTGCCGTTAGACTAACGTGCTCCTCTCGAATGAGTTTTCCGGAGATGTTGGCTCTGCCTAGCTTAACATATCACAAGTTTCTTCCTTAGAGCCAGAAAAGATAACTTCAAGTATCTTACATTCCCCCATTCCCCAAAGAAGAAACAAAATTCTTCATTTTAGATAGAAATATCTGTATCTATTATTTTTCCCTCGGAAAACATGTGATCCAAGCTGAAATATCACCCGACAATACCCATTATTTTCTTCACCCCGTGCTTTACCCTATAATCCGACTCCCTCATACACACACACACACTGGGAGAACTCCCAATCCACCGAGCAACCCACACCTGCAACCCACACCACCACCACCACCACTGCTACCACAACCCAAGCTCCCACAACCTCACAGAGACACTCTGAAAGGCCCTCCCTACACTGCACCCCTTCATCCACTATAAGGTTACTTCCCACATATCTCAAAACTGTCACTGCTGCCTTTCCCTTACGCCTCCTTCCCACCGCACGAAATGAAAGACACACTTCCGCCCCATCTACCACCCTGAGAGGGCCTCTGTTTGTCCACATCTCAAGGAACAACTTGAAGAATATCCACGATAAACCTTCATCCCAATAAGTCACACCGCGTAACGCCTGTATACCTTGTAAACCATCGAACTCCTTAACCCAGGTCCTCGTTTGCCTCACTTTTTCCCATGACTTGCCACGTATCTCTAAGCTTACACCGCAAACATGAATACCCGCACATCTTCCTCATCCCCATATCTGACGCCCACCCACCACACCCACTGGGCCCCCGCCCCACCCCCCACAAGGGGTCATTACGTCACGCTTGATGGTCGTCTTGCGTGAGCGTCCGGCGTCAGTTGTGGGCCCCAGGTGGACGCTGGTCGACTGCCCCCACGCTCCCAGGGCGCGGGTGGGGGTCTGGGAGTTAGGAGAACTTGGAAGGATAGTGAGGAAAGGGAAATAGAAAAAAAGTTTAAAGATAGCGAGGAAAGAAAATGGGAAAGGTTTTAAGATAGTGAGGGACGAACATGGGTAAGTTTTTAAGATAGAGGGACAAACTTAGGGAAGCTTTTAAGATAGTGAGGAACGTGTGTCTGTCGGGAGAGCAGAAGGGATTATAAAAAAAATAGAATAACAAAAGTAATGGATAACTTCGAGGGGACAAGTAAGGGTGAAGTCGAATGAGGGGATGTGTCCAGACAGGGAAGAACGTGGGAGAAGAATTGTAATGATCGAATTTGAGGATATAGAAGCACCTCTAAGGTCAAACACACACACACACACACACACACACACACACACACACGCGTGCGCGCGCGCGATTATAATGGAAAATATAAACAATAACTATAATCTTTTTGTTATAGATTGATATATATATATATATATATATATATATATATATATATATATATATATATATATATATATATATATATATATATATATGTAAAGGTGTTACTAGATTTCGTCTGCTCGAGTGCTGTCTCGTCAAAGAAATTCTCATTCCAAAGGAGACTTCATTTCCCTGCTGCTGGAAATTTTAAGGTGCAGAAGCCTTTGGAAAGGACCTGGGTAATACAGGACTCTTTCATAAAACCTGGTCTTGGGGTAGCCATATATAAATAAATATACTATAACGTCTTCACTGGCGAGGGAGAGAGGGTTGCCAGTACACATTAACTAGAGAACGCGCGTCGAGAGATGACCAAAGGGCTGGGCGAGTCGCAGGATATCGCCGTTGCTCTCTGAGTTATCTTCAATCGCTCGTCATACCATCATCCCTAAGGATGACGCGAAAGTTCTCTCTCTGTTGGTGTGAAATGACCGCTGGTGGTCCGCCCTGGGCCATGCTTGGGCCCGCACGGGCCGTCAGTAGACTAAGGGCATCCAACGTGTTGGTCGAAGTCCTCCTACTGCCACTCCTGCAGGTGTGTGGACCACAGGACCAACACTAGAGACTAACGTTTATCTTTTTTCCAGCTTCTTCCATAGGATGTGTTAAGTGACCATTGATGAGATGAAAAGATATCTTATAGTGCGATTATTTAGCATAGGGAAAAAAGAAAGGATTCCATTATTCTAATATTCTATCTGATGTATCTTAATATTTGATCTTGATACGTTGGGTTATGGAGTTCATTAATGATAGAACGACTTTCTGATAACGTCGGTCTACGATCTTTATGCACGACGGAACGAACCTTGAACACGAGTATGACTGAACGACCCTTTGGCACGACGGCACTATCTTTGAGCTCGACGGGACGACCCTTGAACGTAACGGTACGACCCTTGCGAATATAATGGCCCGACCATAGATCACAATATCCAAGGGTCGTACCGTCGTGCTCAAGGATCGTACCTTCATGCGTAAAGGTTCAAGTAAAAAAAAAAAAACAGACAAAAAGAAAATATAGAATTTTCAATTAGAACAGCGATTAAAAGGGAGGCAAGAGGATGATGAATATAAAGCAAGATGAATAGTGACGGAGGAAGGTAAGAGAAGGAAGGGAGAGAAAATGGAGAGTGAGGGAGCGAGGCAAGTGACCGCTGAGGAAGGTAAAATACAGCGACAAAAATTTCTTTATCCAATTACAAAAGAGTGACGGGGGGAGAGGAGGAGGGGAATTTAAGAGGGGGAGGCACCGGGTGGCGTCTCCTAGGTACATATAATCAGTGTGGAGGGAGGAAAGAGGGAGGAAGGGGGGGGGGACAGTAATGGAGGGAAAGGTTGGGTGAAGGGGAGGGAGGGATAAATGAGGGAGGGAGGGAGTGGAAGATAAAGAGAGGGGAACAGAAAGGGAAAGAGCGAGGAGAGCTACTGTGGGAGAAGGATTACCAAAGGGGCGGGGGGAAGTGAGAGGGAGGAACGGAAGGAAGAAATGGCGCTAGAAATATCATTCCTCCACTTCTGTGTAAACATTCCTGACGCACAATATTCCCCCCGCACGTGAGTGGCCACAGGCTCCACCCTGGCCTCGCCACAAATTCAACCTTTATCCCCCCTAAAAAAAATCAAGGTCTCCAGGTAGACGTTATATGATTTTTATAATACATCATGAGCAAACATATATACTTAAAAAGTATATATATATATATATATATATATATATATATATATATATATATATATATATATATATATATATATATATATATATATTTTTTTTTTTTTTTTCTTGTATACATATTCGCCATTTCCCGCGTTATATATATATATATATATATATATATATATATATATATATATATATATATATATATATATATTATCCCTGGGGATATGGGATTAAGAATACTTCCCACGTATTCCCTGCGTGTCGTAGAAGGCGACTAAAAGGGGAGGGAGCGGGAGGCTGGAAATCCTCCCCTCTCGTTTTTTTTTTTAATTTTCCAAAAGAAGGAACAGAGAATTGGGCCAGGTGAGGGTATTCCCTCAAAGGCCCAGTCCTCTGTTCTTAATGCTACCTCGCTAACGCGGGAAATGGCGAATAGTTTAAAAGAAAGAAAGAAATATATATATATCTATATATATATATATATATATATATATATATTTATATTCTGACCTCGTTACCACGGGAAAAGGACCTCATTGAATTGTAGATCCTGCCATTATATAAAGCGACGGGAATTATTTAAACAAAAAAACGAAATTCACCGGATCAATACTTGGTTAACACGAGCCCCACGTGATAATAAACACGGTAGATGACCCAAACGAGCACGGGAACGAGGCATCGGGGGCCGTTATGGAGTGCGATCCCCAACGGCCATTTTGGCGTCATTACGTGAGAGGTGATCATTACGTGACGAGATGACATTTTAACTGGCTGTTGGCGAGGCACGCGCGTTGGTAACCATTGATCACACGTGCAAGTGATCACAGGTTCGAACGAACACGTGTAATGATCACACAGGCGAAGGGCGCGACCCCCCTTCCCCCATCCTCCCCCCCTTCCCCCCCTACCCCCATAGCGTGGGTGTTTGCGGCACCACCGACAGCCACCGCCGCCGCCGCCGCCGCCGGCCGCACAGCTTGCCCCAGAGCCATTGCCATCTCTGCTTGAAGGGGTGTGTTCCCTCGTTACTGTGACTGCCAGGCTCGAGAAGCGGCGTGAGTGATCCCACACCACGCATTAACTACGGCAACGGTAGCGCCGACGGGGAATCGTAACCTCAGGTTCCATAACGACAAACGTAGACGACGGTCGGAGGCGGTGCGCATCTGCCGCGCGCTTCATGGGTTGGACGGCCTTACCCGGTCGTCCAGTGGAAGAGAATTCCTAAAGGGAAGATCTTTATTTGAACGTGAAGGAGACGACAAAATGCCAAATGATAGATAGAGTTGATGACTTGCACGGCTACTTATGGACGGTGTGAGAGGACCTGCGCCAGGTGTTCCCTCCAACCAGATCGATTCAGACGAAATATTCGGAAAGACAATCATCATAGAAATATACAGAAGATTTCGATAGGAGAAGATTTCCCAATAACTAACTCAACAAAGATGAAACATCTTTATGTGGTCGATCAGTTAACAAAACGTCTTCAGTCACTTGATACGACTAACAACAAAAGTGCATCATCTGTAAACACGTACAAGAAAATAAGTTTACCGCATTAAACCTTAGGATGTTAAAATACCCTTTCACCACGGTATTCCCTCGACCTTGTTCAGCTGGTGTGATACACTGAATAACGCTAAAAACAGATTCTTAAGAACTGATGAATTGCAATGTTCACTTACCCTAGTTTGAGAACATCCTTTAATAGTCAACACAAAGCCAAGTGACTGTATCTTAGACTTCACTCCCTTTCTCGTCCAGGATTCACCTTCATTACAAGAACACAAAAACAAGAGAAAGAGAAATTACTCCATTTCTCACAGCACCACTATTCTACATCCGGCAATATCTACATCTTTATTCACTCATCTGACACTTTACACGTGCCTCTATACTCTTCCATTTATCATTTTATTTGTCTTCTTTTTCCATTCATATATCTGGGTATCTGTCTATCGGTCTATCTACATATGTAGCTATCTATTATACTATATGCCTATGTATTTGGGTGTGTATGGAATTATACACACACACACACATACATCTGTGTGTGTGTGTGTGTGTGTGTGTGTGTGTTTGTGTGTGTGCATGTGTATTTGAATGTGCATGCTTGTGCACATATGTGAATCACGTGTGCGTTAGTATATACACACACACACGTACCTGTGTAACACATATTCCAAAGTGATCCTTTTGGCTGGGAAACTATGTCACCTTTACCCTTCCCTGCACCATGTTCACCCCCCCCCCCCCCCGACCCCCCGACCCCCGACCCAGGGACCGCAGCCCTCCAGCAGCCCCCCCCCCCCTTTACCCCCACACTCCCCGCCTGGGAAAATGCCCCCACCCCCCCACCCACCCATGAGAGCAGCTGCCTGTGGCGTCGCTCATCGATCTTGGCCCACACCTCCTGCCCCCTACCTGGGCCACCTGGGGTCACCTGGACTCACTGAGGCCACCTGGAATCACCTGGAAATAAATGGGGCTATAGACCACTTAGCTGTGCAATCCTGGAAACAAAAAACATAGGTGAATCATAGTCTACGACGAAAGCATCTCATATACATCGCTTTCCCGATGTCTATCGATTATTATCAACATTTCTGAGAATGCCATGGAAAGTTGTATATAAACATGGCATAAACCGAGCGTTAGAATAAGGAATTTAGACTGAAAAATCATCGACAGACTTGATAATAGCTGATGCCAAGAGAAATGTTTTTGGTTGAATGATAAAGACGAAGGATAATACGATGTTAGTGGGATGAGTTAGGAGAGAGGGTACACAACATGCCGAGGTGTGTGTGTGTGTGTGTGTGTGTGTGTGTGTGTGTGTGTGTGTGTGCGTGCGTGCGTTTGTGTGTGTGTGTGTGTGTGTGTGTGTGTGTGTGTGTGTGTGTGGTGGAACAGAAAGGCTATGGGTTAATGGGAAGGGGGTAAAAAAGGTGACGGAGGGAGGGGGAGTAATGTCAGGGAACGATATAGTTATGAAGACTAGGTCTGGAGAGGAGGGCGGCGGGAGTGACCATGGGCGGGAGTGTGGCAAGTCTCTGGCGTGTAGGCGAGGAGGCGATGACCGTCAGTGGTCATGGAAAGACATTGTGAGTTAGGATCGTGGAAGGGGAAGTCATGGTGGGGAGGTGTCCTCAGAGGGCGGTGTGATGGAGGTGAGGAGAGAGAGAGAGAGAGGATGGCGAGTTTCCAGAGGTGGTGGAGGAGTTAGATAGGCAGGGCTTCTTGTGGATGGCAGGCGCGGGGAACAGGTGGTAGCGGGTGTTGGAATAGGCTCGTAAAAGAAAACGTAGTGGGGGAGAGTGGTGGGGGCGTGTATCACTTGCATGAGGTGGTGACCAGGGGATCGGGCAGACAGCTGGGGTCCTCCAGCACTCACCACCACCACGTCCTCTTCAAGGACGCTCTACCACACCACTGGCTGCAAACCTTACCATGACGAGTGTAAAGTGTACTAGACGCCCAACTGTTACAAAGATTGATTAAATTCTTTCTACGCCAGAAAAAAAAGTCGAACTTGTGTGATATTATCTTCGGCATCAGGGGCTCGTGGGAGTCACAAGAGCCTAGATATTCACCTCGAGGAAGACTGTGAGCAACACTGGGAGTATTTATCATCAACCCCGCTTGAACACGACGGTACGACCCATGAACGCGACGGTACGACCCATGAACGCGACGGTACGACCTTTAAACGCGACGGTACGACCCTTGAACACGTCGGTACGACTCTTGAGCAAGACGGTACGACCTATGAACACGACGGTACGAACCTTGAACACGGTACGGTTCTTGAACACGTCGGAACGTCTCTTGAACACGACGGGACGACCCTTGAGCACGACGGTACTATCCTTCCGAGTCAGATCAAGGACCAGGCCATCATTGCCAAGGGTAAGAGTATCATCAAACGCGAAAGGTTAATGGTAGTGCTCCTCGTCTTCACTGCGCCTGGATAGAGTCAGGCTGAGGTCTGAACCGTCACCCATCATGAACTCTAGCTGGATACCCAATAATCAAGCCTGGAATTCCAGCAGCATCTTCCAGCTAGGCATAAAAGTCGGGTGAGATGGCACGGTCGCCGTCGGAACTGTGAAATGTTTATCCTGCAAACTTTTGCTTTCCTCTCGCCAGAGGTCGTGAGGGTGGGGGTGGTCAAGGTTGTTCTAACCATTACGACCTCAGCGTCAGGCTCGGGGGTTGTGGGGGGTGGGGTTGGAGCAGTGGTGGATGACCTCCTCCTCCTCGCGCTCCTCCACCCCGAGCCACACACGTCAACTCCACCGCAGGCGACCGCCATCCAGGTGTTGGATGTGGGTGTATTTGTCCTGTGTTTGTTGTATGCACGCATGTTCTATGCGTTTGTGTGATTGGTATTTGTAATTACTCTTTGTGTGTGGGGATGTGTTTCCTTGTTTGTTTGTCTGCGTGCATTCACGGGGGTGTGTGTGGATGTGAACCCTGCCTACGTATCTCCCGCAAGTCGCCAAAAGGCAACTGAATGGGGGTCAGGTTAGGAGGCTGGACGCTCTTCCCTCCTGCATTATCATTTTCTACGAGAAGAAACAGACGGAGAGACCAAGCTAAGGAGGGACGAGGCATGTGAAAAAGAAATGTGTGAGTGTGTGTTTGTTTATGATTGCTATATTCTGTGTGTGTGTGTGAGAGAGAGAGAGAGAGAGAGAGAGAGAGAGAGAGAGAGAGAGAGAGAGAGAGAGAGAGAGAGAGAGAGAGAATGTATGTGTGAGTAACTGTCCATGTGTGCTCTAGGACCACCAATCTCCCGCCTGCTACAAGACGCGCATCAACGTCATCAGGAAGAATCACCAGCAGAACTGATCGTATAACTTTAGGAAGGCTTTACGAGCGTCATCAACCGTGCCTGCTGGCGGCTGTGGTGTTAGCGTGTGATGATGTGCCTCACAGATATTGTGTGGTCGTCACGTGCAGTTTGCGGGAGGGTCATGAAAGTGATTATCATTATAGACGTTTTGGCTTTCTACCTCCGTGGAATCTAATCCTCTTACGTATCCTTGAGGGGTTATCTGTATTCTTCTCACGGTACTTTTAGCGATTCTTTTTTTTACACGAGTGACGAAGCAATAGCAACCTTCTCGACCTTGCCGTGTAGAATAATGCGTTGTTGCATTCGTCATCTCAGTGAGGACATAGCCTCACTCACATACCCTTCCTTCCCTCCCAACTTACGTACTCCGAGAGTAACGATACTTCGTAATTATAACCTGCAGTCATGGCTTTCCTACCTGATGGGTGAATACTGGCACCACCTGGGACTTTTTCACAGTTGTCGTCACTGCGTCGTCATCCAGGGATTAGTCCAGCGTCACCCAGGAACCCTGTTACTGCCGGATGTGGGGTGTTGTCTCACTCAGCCCTCCTGGGGTTCTCCAAGGTGCCTTACTCAGCCCTCCTGGGGTTTTCCAAGGTGCTTCACTCAAGCCCTCCTGGGGTTCTCCAAGGTGCCTCACTCAGCCCTCCTGGGGTTCTCCAAGGTGCCTGCCTCACTCAGCCCTCCTAGGGTTCTCCAAGGTACCTCACTCAGCCCTCCTGGAGTTCTCCAAGGTACCTTACTCAGCCCTCCTGGGGTTCTCCAAGGTGCTTCACTTAGCCCTCTTGGGGTTCTCCAAGGTGCCTGCTTCACTCAACCCTCCTGGGTTTCTACAAGGTGCCTCACTCAGCCCTCTTGGGGTTCTCCAAGGTATCCAGTCAGATGGCAGCAAAGAGAAACTCTTCACCAGTTGGTGAGGATTCCGGTCTACGTTGACACGCCATTACCAGTTTCCTTCATCTGGCTTAAAAGCTTGCACGGTATAGAGTGAATTGGAACGATGTGGTATACAGGGGTCGACGTGCTGTCAGTGGACTGACCAGGGCATTCAAAACGGGCAGGAGAATACATGGAAAAAGTCTATGGGGCCTGGATGTAGATAGGACGCTGTAGATGAGCGTATTACACATGACTGTTAGAGAAAGGATGTGAGCGAACGTGGCCTTTCTTCGTCTGTTCTGATGCCTGGCGAAAACAGAAAACGATTATCAAGTACGAAAAAAAGAAGTATATATATATATATATATATATATATATATATATATATATATATATATATATATATATATATATATATATATATAGGTGTATATATATATATATATATATATATTTCATACATGTTCGCCGTTTCCTGCGTTAGCGAGGTAGCATTTAGAACAGAGGACTGAGCCTAAGAGGGAAAATCCTCACTTAGCACCCTTCTCTGTTCCTTCTTTTGATAAAGTAAAAACTGGAGGGGAGGATTTCCAGCCCCACCGCTCCCTCCCCTTTTGTCGCTTTTTACGACACGCAGGGAATACGTGGGACAAAGCAAAAAAAAAAATAATAATAATATATATATATATATATATATATATATATATATATATATATATATATATATATATATATATATATATACTCATATAAGCAAGCGGGATGTTTTCTTTAATATACCGCTCGTTAAAGAATAGAAAGAATGTATATTCAACATTCACTAGCTTTCTGACGTTATTTTTTTTTCTCACCACGATTTGCTTCATCAGATAAAATGTGAAGTAACTACTGGATTCATTTTCACTTTTTCTAGAAATACTGGAAATACCATAAAGAACCAAACAGGTGCTATTCCGCAAGCAGAAAGTCATCCTCAGTGAGGTTATAGCATCATCATTGGATGGAAAGGAGTACAGTATCTTCGAGGATCTTATCAATCTAAAAGAGTCCATCATTTCTTAGCTTTTGGGAGGAGTGAAGCCTCGAAGTTGATGGAGCCCCATATAGGGAGCGTGGAGGTGTATGATTAATTGAATTAATTGCATACACATATAGAGTTCGAGTTAAACATATAGATAGATGTGTGTGTGTGTGTGTGTGTGTGTGTGTGTGTGTGTGTGTCACTCCACAGTTCATCGTATCAGGTCCTGTGAGGCTCCGGTGCTAGTAAGTGCTGAGGGCCGTGTTACCCAGATGGAGTATGGGGTGGAGGCGCGGGTCGTGTGTCGTGCTCCGAAGGACCACTCCCTCACGAAGGTAGCGAGGTCGTCGGGAACAGGAACGGCGCGTTTCCCAGAACCTGCTGCCGTTGTGTGTGATTTTCAACTTCGGGTCCTGAGATGATTTCTGCCTCGTGGGAATATCGTCATGGGATCCATGCGAGTACTTTAATTCGGCTGGATGAGGCCTGGCTTCTTCGCACGCGGAGGAACTTTGGCCAACCCATTGCACAGCATGACTAATGGATGAGTGAGGAGAACAAATGCGATTCATAACGTAGAGTTCTCGTGTAGAAGAGACTTGTGAGGCGGCGCCTCTCATTCTAATGTAGATGCATTACTCACAGGTAAGGTGTATTCAAGTTAAACCCCCACCTTGCAATTGCACCCTCCTTGGTCCCCAGAGGGAATTAAGGAGATTGAAATGTTCACCTCCGCTTGAAACGAAACGATACATCAGGAGGCACTGTGACCTTCTAACACCCTCACTCCTCCTTTCTCCCGCCTCGTGAGTGAAACTCCAGCACCATCTTTCCCCGACAAGGTATTGAGTGAAACATTAGCAGACCCTTCCCCTATCACACCAGCCTCACGGATGAGCCTCCAACTACCCATTTCCCCCTGTTAGCCTCACGAATGGAAAACCAACACCCACTTCTCCAGCCAGTCTCACGAAAGACGCTCCGACACCCACTTACCTCAAACTGATATCTATACAGTGTTTCTTTTTCAAGTTCTGGCAACTATTGAGTTCATTCACTATGGAAGAGAAATCTTCTTAGGATGGATAGATAGATGGATAGATAGATAGATAGATAGATAGATAGATAGATAGAAAGATCTGCAGATTGAAACTCCGTATGAACAAGTTCGCTGGATGAAGGGCTCTGATTACATCTAGTTCCAGCGACGTCCTGGTGTCGTGGAACAAAATGAGACAGTCATCAGCATGTCAGATCCTGCGAAATTCACCGTCGACGATGACTGCGCAGATCCGTCTAAAGCCAGATTGTGTGTAACTTGTTTATACACGGCTGTACCACATCTGGAATCAGAAAAAAAGAGTATATGTCTTTTAGATCTAAAAGAAATATCGATCTTTATACATAAATAGCAAAAAAGAGTATTATTTATTACCTGAAAGTTTGACTGAAGATCTGAAAGTAACAGTGATGTATCAAAAGGTCAGTTACTACATGGGTGAGACTGAATATCTTTGATATTCTCTGATGGGAAATGCAATGCAGAAACAGAATCACGTTTATAAGAAAGAAATAGATTTTCGTATCTATCCTTCCTCTTTTATATCTACTTCATTCTGATCTCTCAGGATAACTAAAGTTAACATAAATGTACTTTATCCTTTTGTTCAACTGTGCAGGAGGTGTGTTCTTCAGGATAAGTCTTATTTCTCTTTTGTTATGTGCCATCTTAATGCAGTGTTTTGTTCCCCTTTCATGAGTTCTTCACGCCTACGTTCTATCATTCTTTCATGTTCTCCACGTCGTATTCTGTTGTTCTTTTGTTATGCGTGTTCTTCATACCATGTTCTATTGCTGTTTAGCCATGGGTGTTCTTGTTATTGTCTCTTTATTGGTAAATGAGGTCTTTTCTTTTTCTGTTTCTAGCGCTACATCGCTAACACGAGAAACGGCGAAATACTATACTTTGAATATATATATATATATATATATATATATATATATATATATATATATATATATATATATATATATATATATATATATATATATATATATATATATGTGTTGTATACAGCCCTAAGACTCTCTTTAGAAGGCTCCTCAAATGTCAAAGATGCGCTACAATCCGAAGCAGGGAAATGATGAACTGCTTTGAGGCGTGAAGTTCTTCGACGAGACTGTTAACTCCAACCTGAACCCTGACAGTCTCCAAAGTGATCGCTCACGGGGTAAACGCTAACAACCACGCTCCTAATTTACCTTTATCATTATCATTACTATCTTTTTATTACCATCATTACTATTTACTGATTATTATTATTATTATCATTATCATTATTATTATCATTATTATTATTATTATTAGCATTATTATTATTATTATTATTACTATTATTATTATTATTATTATTATTATTATTATGATTATCATCATCATTTTTGTGATCATCAATACTACTAATTTTACTATAACTATTATCATCATTATCATTAGTAGTAGCAGTAGTAGTAATATCATTATTATTCATCCCTGGGGATAGGGGAGAAAGAATACTTCCCACGTATTCCCTGCGTGTCGTAAAAGGCGACTAAAAGGGATGGGAGCTGGGGGCTGGAAATCCTTCCTTCCAGTTTTTTTCTTTTCCAAAAGAAGTAACAGAGGTTGGGGCCAAGTGAGGTATTTCCCTCTTGGGCTCCGTCCTCTGTTCTCATTGCTACCTTGCTTATTTAGGAAATGGCGAATATATATATATATATATATATATATATATATATATATATATATATATATATATATATATATATTTATTTATTTATTATACTTTGTCGCTGTCTCCCGCGTTTGCGAGGTAGCGCAAGGAAACAGACGAAAGAAATGGCCCAACCCACCCCCATACACATGTATATACACACGTCCACACACGCAAAAATACATACCTACACAGCTTTCCATTGTTTACCCCAGACGCTTCACATGCCTTGATTCAATCCACTGACAGCACGTCAACCCCGGTATACCACATCGCTCCAATTCACTCTATTCCTTGCCCTCCTTTCACCCTCCTGCATGTTCAGGCCCCGATCACACAAAATCTTTTTCACTCCATCTTTCCACCTCCAATTTGGTCTCCCTCTTCTCCTCGTTCCCTCCACCTCCGACACATATATCCTCTTGGTCAATCTTTCCTCACTCATTCTCTCCATGTGCCCAAACCACTTCAAAACACCCTCTTCTGCTCTCTCAACCACGCTCTTTTTATTTCCACACATCTCTCTTACCCTTACGTTACTCACTCGATCAAACCACCTCACACCACACATTGTCCTCAAACATCTCATTTCCAGCACATCCATCCTCCTGCGCACAACTCTATCCATAGCCCACGCCTCACAACCATACAACATTGTTGGAACCACTATTCCTTCAAACATACCCATTTTTGCTTTCCGAGATAATGTTCTCGACTTCCACACATTCTTCAAGGCCCCCAGAATTTTCGCCCCCTCCCCCACCCTATGATCCACTTCCGCTTCCATGGTTCCATCCGCTGCCAGATCCACTCCCAGATATCTAAAACACTTCACTTCCTCCAGTTTTTCTCCATTCAAACTCACCTCCCAATTGACTTGACCCTCAACCCTACTGTACCTAATAACCTTGCTCTTATTCACATTTACTCTTAACTTTCTTCTTCCACACACTTTACCAAACTCAGTCACCAGCTTCTGCAGTTTCTCACATGAATCAGCCACCAGCGCTGTATCATCAGCGAACAACAACTGACTCACTTCCCAAGCTCTCTCATCCCCAACAGACTTCATACTTGCCCCTCTTTCCAAAACTCTTGCATTTACCTCCCTAACAACCCCATCCATAAACAAATTAAACAACCATGGAGACATCACACACCCCTGCCGCAAACCTACATTCACTGAGAACCAATCACTTTCCTCTCTTCCTACACGTACACATGCCTTACATCCTCGATAAAAACTTTTCACTGCTTCTAACAACTTGCCTCCCACACCATATATTCTTAATACCTTCCACAGAGCATCTCTATCAACTCTATCATATGCCTTCTCCAGATCCATAAATGCTACATACAAATCCATTTGCTTTTCTAAGTATTTCTCACATACATTCTTCAAAGCAAACACCTGATCCACACATCCTCTACCACTTCTGAAACCACACTGCTCTTCCCCAATCTGATGCTCTGTACATGCCCTCACCCTCTCAATCAATAATAACGTTTTTCAAGGATTCATTTGCTATGATGTATTAACTCTTTGGCTATGTAGTTTTAGATTTACTCACCGTTTAGAACTACACAACATTTTACCGTCATTAGTATTTTCAACGTTTTTCCTTCATTAGTTTAACGATTTTCAGTCGACTATCCGGATTATGTTGTTGTTGTTCACTGGCGTGCAGGAGGTGGAACAAAAAAAATATCTTGTTTCACCACAGTTCATCTCACGTCTGGTGGAGACCCAGTGAAAACATGGATTTATACAGAGTCATTACGAGGATCATTACAGAAACCATCATGTCGAATACCTTCTGAAGATACGATCATCTTCTGGAGTGATTTTTCGCCTAAGGTATTTTTCAGTTTACTCGTCACCTGTCCATACAGGAATTATCACCTGGCCACAGAAGGGCTATCACCTGGTCACAAGGGGACTATCACCTGGCCACAGAAGGGCTATCACCTGGCCACAGAAGGTCTATCACCTGGTCACAAGGGGACTATCACCTGGCCACAGAAGAATTACCACAGAGGAATTATCAGGGGATTATCATCTAGCCACACAAGGATTGTTGACTGGTCACAGAGGGATTATCACCTGGCCACAGAGATCATCACCTGGCTCTAGAAGGATCATCATCCAGTCACAGATAGATTATCACCTAGTCACTAGGGATTATCACCTGGCTCCAGGAATTATCATCTAGCCACAGAGGGATTCTCCCCTAGCCACAGAGGGATTATCACCTGGCCACAGAAGGATTATCGCTTGGCCTCAAGATTTCAGCGGTTGTTGACGTTCAAGGGTAAACTCTTTCATTATACCCTGTTGTTACTCTGGCTTTCTGATGGGTGTTCTTACGGCGCTGTTTCAGAAGGTAACCGAGGCGTTCCTTCTCACATATCCTGGAAGACGGAGAGGTAAAGAGTAAGTTTTAACCTGATTTATAACACATAACCACACACCCTGACTGGAACCAAGCCACAGAATAAGTTCTGACTTTAAAAAAGAGAAATTCATCGTAACAAGGTGGGTCGGACGGGCGCTCTTCCTCCACAGCTGGCTCGCTTCCCGTCTCCGTCAGCCGCCTCTCCTCGTCCGTATCCATTAGCAGCGGAACGCAGCTTCCCGAACGTCCCTGCCAAGGGGTAATGAATCGTCCGGACGAACTGCTGAACACCAGGTCCATCGCGGCGTCTCTTTCCCCGGCCCGCCAGTCTCTCTGAGAGGCTATTATCTCTAACTGAGGCTCTCTCTCTCTCTCTCTCTCTCTCTCTCTCTCTCTCTCTCTCTCTCTCTCTCTCTCTCTCTCTCTCTCTCTGTAGCACCAATGTCTCTCACCATGAGTGTGTCTCACTAGGCTAGATATCTTTACCTAGCACTAAGGTATCTTGTGTTCCTCTAGTAATGGTCATTGTTTCTCGGTGAGTTACCTTATTGCTCAGGTGAGTCATCCGTGCGTCTCGCTGAGCCGTGTGTCTACATGAATGGGTTATCCACGTGTATCATGGAGACGTGTCCTCATAATGGGTCATCGACGCAACTCATTGAGCTGTGTCTTCATGTATGGGGTCACCACGTCTGGCAATGAGGCATTCTTCTCTTAGAGATTTATCCATATTTGTCTTCGACTGGAGTATCTGCGTCTTTCAATAAGGAACGCATATCTCTCATGGAAGAAACCATATCTCTCATTGCTGTATCCGTCTGTATCTCTAGTTTAGATTTACATGTCTCTCACCAAGGCATTCCATATTTCTCACAAGGGTTATGAGTCTCTAAATAGAGAGATTCATGTTTCTCATACTTCTATCCGTCTCTTGTCATTGAGACATCCGTGTCTCTCATCTGCCCCTACGTAAGGTACCCGTGTCTCGCAGTGAGACACACGGCCCTTGGTGAGGTACCCGTGTTTCTCACTGAGGTATTTCCGCCCAGCTGACACGCTTGCCAGCGGCCGTAATTAACTATGCGTACAGTAGCTATATCCTCGTGTGTGTGTGTGTGTGTGTGTGTGTGTGTGTGTGTGTGTGTGTCTGTGTCAGGTCTCGTAAAAGAGACAGAACATACAGCTGTAATGGAAGAGTTACAGAGACCAAGCGGAATACAGCAGGGAGGGAATTCACACCGGCCATTCTGAGGCCTCTCGTGTTGTCTTGCTCGCATCTGATACCTTCCCTCACAGGGATGGAGGCGAGACAGAGAGTGATCCATCCTTCTGCCCGCGCGCACATGCCTAAGATTCTCCCATCCCTTCACGATGAGATGGTGAGGAGAGAGAGAGGGAGGAACACACACACACACACACACACACACACACACACACACACACAGAGGAGCCGCCGTTGGCAACCCTGGACCAGTAGCATCCACGGTGACATAAAAACCGGACGGCCGGGCTGTCCTAGGCTTCATCTGTGGGCGCGGCGGACCTGTGCCTGGCCTCTACCCCAGCCGGCATTCCCCCAAGCTTCACCCCCAACTCCTGCATCCTCCTCCTCCCCCACCCGACGAAACTTGCCTTCCGACGACCATCCAGGGGTCATTAAGTATTTAGAAATGAAGGCTGGGTGAAATTGTAACCATGTCTGAGTACGCTTTAATGCGATGGGACGGAATCATTCAGGCTATTTATGAAACTATACGATGCCATCTAATAAAATAAACGATAACTCCGCTATCTCCGGATTAGCATAGAATGCCCATCATTTGTTTAATATTCCGGCGGTAGCTCGTCACTCAAGACACTGCCGAACTATCACAAAGGATTTGTAAATTGAATCTGCAGACGAAATCGTGGTAAACATTCCTCATAATCCACGTTCCTCTAAGACTTATTTTTCATAATTAGCTCGACGTTGGTCCTATTTGCAGTATCCCATCCGGCTCATTTCCTCATTCCGCGTTTTTATCTCTCTGGACAGAAGGTAAAGGTAGCTTTTATCATTTCCTTGTCAGGCGAATGCGATATAAACAAAAACGAATCGGCTGAAAACTTGCGGGCTCGGCCACCAGGCGGCGGGGCGGCGCGGGCCACAACACAAGCGACAGCTTTTTTTGTTTTCACGCTTGACATTGTTGTCATAGTTTCCACCGGGGAATGATAATGCCGCGGTCGCACCGTGTCGAGGCCAGGAGCTACTGTTGGCGGCGGCGGCCGGCTCTCTCTCTCTCTCTCTCTCTCTCTCTCTCTCTCTCTCTCTCTCTCTCTCTCTCTCTCTCTCTCTCTCTCCTCTTCAAGCGGGCCCAAGTAAACGACTTTCAGACGTAGAGTGACCTTCCCTTGACGTCATATTGCTCTACCCGCTGGTTCGAGATTTAATGAGAGTGGAACAAGCAGGACTGCGCGTAAAGTCTCCCCGCCAGAGATATGACCTTTGGTATTTATGATGATGATATGACAACCGTCTTTTTTAAAGGGTCGGGTAATTGTGAATATTAGCGAGTCTTCGGCCGAGCCCCGCTCATTTCTGGAATATACGATGTCTTAATTAGAATTTATGCAATGAGAACCAGAGACCCCAACTGATGGCAGATTGGTCGGTTATGCCATATGGTGGCCAATCAGCGTTTAGATCTCTTATCGCTGGAAACAGTAGAGACCAATTAGCGTTCGGGACTACCGGTTACTGGAATCATATTGTCCAATTAAAAGAAGGATCCATCTATATCCGGAGAAGTACCGATGGAGGGAGAAAAAATATTAAGTCTCAAATCGGAGGCTAATCCGGAGTGGAGCGAACGGTCGCCAACAAAGAAGTGATATCTGTATGATCATAACATCCAATGAACGGGACGTAATAGTTCCCATAACGGGAGGCACCAACCAATCAGCAGTAAGCACCAATGGCTTGGTCACCCCCCTCAGGAACCAATCAGCAACTCAAGAGTATCTTCATGCCCTTAACAACTGTACCACCGATACGGGGCATTACCTTCCCTTTGGTCACAGCGACCAATTAACGTTGAGAAATGATTGACAAAAAAAAAAAAGAAAAAAGAAAACGAACGGAGGGCATTCCATTCTTGCAGGGGTGACTGAAAGAGTACCGACAGCTACAGAAGCTGAAGAATTAGAACCTTGGTACAATTAGTCGTAAAGGGGTTATCTGGATATGTTTACATCCTTAAGAAATGCCCTTAAAAACGACTTTCCTACTGATACCGTCGGGGTATGCTTGCCGCGACTCGTAAAATGATGTAGATAACAAGATATGAGGCAGAGACGATGAGGGACTCAGGAGGGTGGGAGGAAGGGCCCCTCCTTGGACCCAGAAGACAGTCGGCTGCTTAGCGATATGTCAGGGACGTCCGCTGAGAAGTGCCCCTGCTCCTCCTATCTGATGGGAGACATGCAAAACTGCATCTCGAAGACTGGACTTATTTATACATGTATAAAAGTTCTTTTATGCCTCATTCTGGAACTGGAATGAGTAGAACTAGGTAATAATGGAATGGAGGAGGAGAGAGACTGCTACAGAGGTAGCTTTGACGCATACCAGCACAGTCAGGTGGAGGAACAGTCGGTGCGTGTTACATGTGTGACAAGAGCATACCCGGCACCGCAACGCGATTGCTGGGCTCTTGGTTGTGCCTGAGACTTGGGGTATGTGGCCTCCGCCTCCCACCGATCTTCTCTGAATCAAGTTGAAATAGACACGCTCGGGCAAAGCATATTAACTGGAAAACAAAAATGTATCATATCGATCCACGTAAATGCAATCTATAGAAGACAAAAAGTTTAGGACGTTAGAAAAGAAAATTTAAAAGAGAAACGCACATCTATCTATAAAGATAAGGACCGGAAATAACAATCAACACAGAGCATGTAGGCTGTGTGTGTTATAATGGCCAAATGCCTGCTTGAACGCTACGTATCAGAAGATGTAAGAAAACTGGCGTTCTAAAAGCATAGACAAGAGCGTGTGATGGCAATGTTGGGGAAAAATACGACAAGGATTTTAGCAAGAGATTCGATGACACTAAATCAAATAAATCGCATCGTCACGTATACACTCAGAGGATTACGGTGTCTTTAAACTTCAGTTAGAATGATTCTCAGATAAGCATAGATCTTATGCATAGTGAGAGTGTATGTGGGCTATGGGATTATTCTGAACACCTGGAGAAAGAGGTGTTAAGGTTGGTGGATTCAGTAGCTTGACGCCAACTGTCTTAATGACCCCTGGCAGTTGATGAGTATAAAGCCCTACCAACCAACTAACCAACCAACCAACCAGACGAGCAGGTAAGTAACTGCAACACAGCTAGAAGATAGCCCGTGAGACCGCTAGAGCGAAGAGAATGTTGGCACGCAGGGTAAAGAATGCACAAAATAAACAAAAAATATATGCAAGAAATTAAGAACGCGCAATTCTGAACACAAACGGGCAAAATGAACGCTATACTCACAAATTTGAAAGGAAAATGGATGATACTTTTGCAGACGAAATTTAGAATATTGTGAGACAGTGAACGTAAACGTGGCGATGATGAACGCTATTATGACAACGAAAGACAATGAAAACATACCAGTTATCCACAAAATGGAAAAATTACAGGCCCAATAATGTTATCATTCACGACACAAGATGAAAATAAATCAAGAAAATCAAAAGAAATCTCCTTAATAACAAAGAAATCAATATTCACAGTAAAAGTGCAATTTACCCAAGTTGAAACCAGAGGGAAAAATATATATACATAGTCGAAACGCGAAAGATAATGCAGAAAGCTAGACGCAGACCCAAATAGATGACGTGAACACTATCTAAAAACATGAATAAATAGGACGAGAGACAAAAGATTGTGAGGGAGAGAGAAAGAAAAAAGAAGAGATATCAAGGGAACTCCATGAAACGGAAAAGTTTAAAAAAGGCAGATGGAAAGGGTAAAGTTAATGCCTGGGGCGAGCAGACACCCCCCATCCTCTCTCTCCCGCCCCGCTCACTGTGTATAAACTGACCCTCCATTTAAAGGCCATAAGTTAGCTCTGAGACAATGGGGTGAGTTGCACTATGCAGATTGCAATGTTGCCTGAATAGTAGAGAGGCTTGGGCTGCAGCCCGGGCTGGAGATTGCATGGAAATAATACTCATCCGGCCGCCAGAAACCATTTCAGACACATGTACTCTGTCGGGGCCAGTTTGTGACTCCTAGATTTTCATTACGGGAATGGAAGGGAGGAAAAGGGGATGTAGGGAGGAGCTGAAGGATGTGATAGACGACGATAGAAGTGAGGAGAGAGGGACTATAGGGAATTGAAGGCGGTGAAGGACCACGATAGGAGGGGAGGAGATATAAGGGAAGAGTTGAAGAGGGGAATAGACGACACTTGAAGGAAGATGATAGTGGACGATACGAGGAAGGGGTGAGGGTATTGGGATGAGTTGAAGAATGTGATAGACGTAGATAGAAATGGAGAGGGGGAAGAGATGGTCAATGGGAACAATTGAAAACGGTAATAGACGACGAAAGAAGGAAAGGGAGGAGTTGAAATGGAGGAAGAGCCATCCCAAATATTCAAGAGGTACTCCATACTGGGAGGAACAAATTCCCTGCAGATATGAAACAGCTGAAAAATTATTACTGCACCTTTACAACTCCCCCAGCTTTTAGGAAATCAGATCTTCTGGTGTTGCTTACGTGGGGTACGCGGAATAGAGTGGAGGATATGGCTCTGGCCAACGCGTTTATCCGACTGCAGGGATAAATTTTGGTGTTTTGAAATTGATCAGCGGGAAACAAGTGACAAATAGCAAGAAATATATGTAAAAGCAACGTTCTAGCACTGCTGAACTGCATCCTCATTCTGAGATGATGCACATTTCCGAATTTAAAGAGATAGGGTTCAGTGCGGGAAAGAAAACGAACATCAGAGTGAATCACACAGAAGAGATCACTAGTAGATTTTACACCACGAAAGCCGTATTTATGACCAGAAAGAAAGGAATGGAATTCGAAGTGCTTGATGAAGTGAGAGTTTAAGAAGGATTTCAAAGAATCTGGAGACAGCAGAAGTGAGAGAAATGAAGCAATAGTAAGAGGTGTTAGAAAAGTCTTCTTTTTTAGGGATGGGCTGCACCAAGGCATGCTTCTAAGACGAAGGGAAAAGTTAGATTTGTTACCATAATCATGATATTTATATTGGGTTCTGGTACAACAGGTTTAGATAAGTCACTGCCTACAAACATTTTCATCCTTAATCATCTCTTATGAAGCTCATTTCTAAGAGAAATTATTAGGAGTGGTGAAACACTGTGTCGTAACCATTGGTTCAAATACAACCTCAGTGTTTTAGCGTTTAGCGTTTCTGACCGTGACGCATTCACGGGCCGCCCAGGGTCGAGCAAATAGGTTCGAAACTTGACTGCGACAGTCGGTCCACAGTCAACCTAGCTATTCATCCACCCTTAGGGGTTGGTCCATAGAGTGGCTACCTGGTTCAGCCTACGCCTCGATTAGAACTTCAGTTGCTCATGCCTTATTAGCTAGCAATGAAAAAAAAATCACGTTGCATACTATACTCCAGACGTAACAGAGATATGTAACAATAGCTAAGAACTGCAGAAAGTATGATGACACAGTTTGTGAATAGCGCGGTCGCCTGGCAAGTAAGATGGCCCGAATTCGATTCCTTCGTGGGACGAGACTATCAGCAGATAACTTTTCCACCTATGATTACCTGATGGGTGAGTGGCGGAGCGCTCTTCCCAGGCGCACTGTCCTGGCACTACATGGTACAGTTACCTGGGGCGGAGTGTAGCGGAGTGAGGAGGGTTGAGGGAGCAGGAAGGAGACAGTAATGAACCAACAGTTAGTTTCTGGTTTTCGCTGATCTTGTCGTTTGGTCTTTATCTTACGATCGTCAAGTACCAGCCTGACGACATTTCCTACATTGTCGAGGCGCAAGACACCGTTAAGAAGCCTTGTCTAGCTTCATCTCCCTCCCCTTACTGTACTGATTCTTAATTACACAAAAAGCATTTAGGTACAGATTTTTTTTCTTCACATTAGCTTATATATATATTTTCTTTTGCTGGAATTCTTATTCATTCGTGACAGACACACTCGCACAACCCGCGACATACTCGAGCCGATAACACATTCACACAACCTATTCACGTTCATGACTGTAACACAGTCATACACACCCAGACACATTCGAGACTGTAACACTTGCGAAACTCCGAACACACCAGGAACTGCAACTCGTTCACGCAGCTTCCAACACACTCGGGACTATAACGCACCCATACAACACCTCCCATCTCCTAACGCACTCGTTCAAAAGATTACCGTCTCCGAAGTTCATCACAGCATTGAACATGCCTGACATCATGTTCTTAGCTCCCTTGCACCCACGCCACCTGTAGCTGCGTTGAACCTATCTATCTACAGTGTTTAATCTGTGATATCTGCTACGTTAAACACGTTGTCTCATCAGTGGAGATAACATATCCACATATAAAACACGTTGAGCTTCGTTAAACATATGACACGTTGAGCTTCGTTACACATATAGCACATTTAGCCTCGTTACACATATAACGCGTTTAGCCTCCTTACATACACCCATAAGATCCTTCTAGACATTAAGCACACGTCGCTATTTAAAGAGAGAGAGAGAAAAAGGGTTGGTGGGTTGGGAGGTGGACGAATAATTAGGTGAGCTGCGTATCCGAATTGGTAAGATAAACATTAGAGGTAACTGTACAAAAGAGGTCTGGCACAATATGTGGAGATGTCGGCCAGAGATCACGCAGCGCCGGGCCTACTGTATAATTTACTCGGCCACGGACGAATTAGCCCAGAATCAGTCAGCCATTCTGGATTCGTGCGCGACTCCGTGATTGAGGAGAAATTTGAGGGTGGATAATGTACAGGTATGTCTGGGGCAGTGATGGCTAGGGAGACACGGGAGGCGAGGCTGTCTAGTTTCTTCTTCTTCTTCTTCTTCTCTCTCTCTCTCTCTCTCTCTCTCTCTCTCTCTCTCTCTCTCTCTCTCTCTCTCTCTCTCTCTCTTTCTATTTTTGACTAGCAACTTGAAATTGGTGTGGAGGTGAGGGGAATCTGGGACTCGCACTGCAGCGTTTAAACTGGATCTCGTTCTGGGTTGAAGGGATTAGGAATATATATATTAAGGGGTTTTCTTGGGTTTACTGTCACTTGAGGAGATTAAGAGGGTGGGAGCTGTTACATGGCCCTTTTTTATGTTGTTTTCTTAGTAAATTTGCTGTATGAGTTTTGTAAAGGACCCACGCATGACTTCAGCAGTGTAGTTGCGCACTGGTACATGATCTGCAGACTGTCATCTTTCTGAAAGTCATTTTGAGTTAGGCGGAGAGTGTCAAGGGACCCTATTACTTCACAGAGGTGTGAGGTTTTACTATTAAGCGTGACGGTACGATCTATGCGGGGTCAAGCCTTGATAACCAATGGGTGAAGACCTCGCCACATGACATACTCTGATGTGTTCCGAAATCTCGTTTCGTACCTCCTCAGCCGCTCCTGCGTTTCGTACCTCCTCAGCCGCTCCTGTGCTTCGTACCTCCTCAGCCGCTCCTGTGTTTCGTACCTCCTCAGACTCTCCTGCGTTTCGTACCTCCTCAGCCGCTCCTGTGTTTCGTACCTCCTCAGCCGCTCCTGTGGGACGTGACGTTATCTCATGTAAAGATTTTTCGCATGACTGTTATCAGACAGGCGGTACCAACTGTGTTGTGTTTGTGTGTATTGAGTGTGAGTTGCAGGTAAACTAGCGGTGACGACGCTGTTACTCGTTAATAATGCAGTGGCGGTCTATGTCAGTGGCAACACCAGTCCTGTGCCGGGAGAGTCATACACACGCACACATACACAAACACACACACACACATACATACAGAGAGAGAGAGAGAGAGAGAGAGAGAGAGAGAGAGAGAGAGAGAGAGAGAGAGAGAGAGACCAGCAGCAGCTCCTGGGAAGCGTGACTGGTGAATCACGTGCTGTTTTCAGCGGAGGTATTCCTGAGCCGAGGGAGAATAATTCGTGTACGAGACGCCCTTGATTGATTGGTTGAGAAGCTCGACATATCGGACGTGGCCCAGACATCAGGGAACAGGTAAAGAATTAACTACACGATCAATAAACCATTCCTGGCCGGCACATAATTCTGAGGCTTGGTTCGTTGCATCTTTTTCTAACTTATCTGGTCTTGCTCCGGGGGCATTTCAGCTGTCTCCCTGAACAACAGAGGTAAATCTAACTTGTTAAGGTTTCAAGTGGACATAATTATTCACTCCTTGGCCGTCAGGTTGGAACTTTGGGAGTGGCGTCTTCCGTCCTGCCAAGGGAAGGGGGGGGGGGTTGTGGACGTGGAGTTAAAGGGACACATGTGCCATTAACCATTACACTCTTAGAGCCTTTCTTTATGGACCGTCTGTCCAGTGCTCACCCGTATCACACGTGTGATCTTCCTCTTCTTCCCTCGGTTCCTCTCCCCAACATCCCTAGCCACCCCCCCCCCTCCCCACCTCGGTTCCCCTCCCCAGCTACCCTCGCCTCTCTCCCTTGGCTCCTCTTCTCAGTGTTTCTCGCCTCTCTCCCCCAGGTCTCTTCCCAGTACCCTCGTCTCTTCCCCAGCTTCCCTCCCACCACCCCTCACCTCTCTCTACCCTTGACTCCTATCCCCATCAACCCTTGCCCTTCTCTCCGTCTTTCTCCGACCTCCAGTTCTCTGCCTCACCTGGCCTTCCCTCTCCCCACCCCCCCCCCCCATCCTTCCTGCCTCCCCCTTTACCTGCACTTCTCTTCACCCTTTCTCTCCCCTTCCTCCCCTTCTCTGGGTACTCCTCCCCACTCCCTTTCTCCCTCTTACTTCCCCTCTCCTACGTGTTAGTTATCCTCTTACCCTCACTTCTCCTCTCCCTTCCTCTCCCTCACTTTCATCTGCTCCTCTCCAATCTACCATTATTTATCCCTCCCTCATTTCTCTCTTTTCCCGTTCCTTCTTTCCATCTTCTTTTTTAATCCTTGTGCCACCTCCTCCCCTCCTCACACAAATATACCCACATACATACAGACACATGTATACAGACACATGAAGAGAGTAGAGAATACCTCATAACCTTGGTTGGATGTTGACCAGTTGTGCTTCACGTGTTCCTTCCCTACCACTCAAACCTTCGCCCTTCTGTTTGTTCCGTCAGGAGCAGCCCGCCATCTCCCGCCCTTCAACTCGCACCTGGTCCGCTCGGCCTTGTGCCAGCGCCCAGGTGATGTACGTCATGCCACACATTGCGCAGTTTGTCACTGTAATCGCACGGAGATTCGCGAGTTATACAGCGGCTGAACCAACGCCAGGCGCTGTACTTCGGGTAGACTCTACAACTCTCCTTGTCTAGCTGTTGCTGGTCTATAAAGACATTGTTTCGTAAGGAACTCTGTTTCGTAAACTTACTGTTTCATAAGCTTGCTGTTTCGGAAAGATATCGTTTCAGAAACGTGGTTTCATAACGTTCTCTTTTATAAGCCTAGTTTCATAATGTACTGTTTTATAAACGTGATTTTGTAACGTAGTTTCGTAAATGTAGTGTTTTGTATACGTACTGTTTCAGAGACGTAGTTTTCATAAATGTGCTGTTTCATATGAATAATGTTTCATAAGTCTCTCAATTTGCCGTCGCTAGTTTACTGTATGATATAAAGGAGTGAACTCTTTATTCTTATCATATCTGAAGCGTAAGCGAGGTCTCCAATGCTTCGTAGAACATCTCAAGATTGGCATTATTGTACAGTCAGTACGGTGATTCAAGGAAACCACCTTGTTATTTTCTCACGTTCAGTTTGTTGGTTGATAGTTACATGAACGTAAAGACTCCATTCGAATTTCTTTTTCTTTTTTGATATCCTCCCACTAGCAAATGCTAGACACAGGGCGCTCTAAGTTCCTGGATCAATATATCAGTTTCTTGTTGTCTGATAAACCTACGTAGAGACGAAAAGAAGATAATCACTAAGATCTCAAGAATAACCTATAATGATCGTATCTCAAGAGATTGTTTCTCTGGATAATGGAAGACAGAGGCTGTGTCCAAGAAGTGATGGCAGAAGCCCAGAACTAGTAACAGTGAACCCCTCATCTACGACCATCATCATCACACACCCCTGTGTATACCAGATCACTGGGGATGACAGTGACAACCTTCACTACATCCAAACGTCCACACTAATGACTGTAGTAACCTCGGGTACGTGCACACGCATGACGGCAGCCATCCGGGCCACGAGCGGACCGTCCTGACGTACAGAACGGTCGACCGCCATCATTCAGGGGAGTTAGTCGACATTGCTCGACCACAATCACCAGATCGTCATGCCTCCAGGGTTCATGTCTTGAGGCTTCTGAGTGTGGTGGTCGTATTGTCGTACTCGAGGATTTTGCGCCTTCATGCCCAAAATTCGATTCTTCGTGCTGAAGGATCGTATAGTCGTACTGAAAGGTCGTATAATCGTATTGAAGGGTCGTAACTTCGTGTTCAAGGATCGTCCCGACGTACTCAAGGGTCGTACCATCGTGACAAAGGGTCGCAACGTCGTGTTCAAGGGTCGGTCCTTCGAGCTTAAGGGTCGTCTAGACGTTCTTAGGGGGTTGATGTCCCAGTTGGAGGTATCAGCAACAGCAGAGCCGGGGTGGTGTAGCGGGATGGTAGCCAGGTTCTGCCGTGCTTACAAGGACTGTTACATGACAGACGGTCGCCGGCGGCACCGTGGTCAGTGTGCCGGCCAGAGTCCCTCGCAGATTCGTCTCTTTTCCCCCAGTCGTGAAAATGTGAGGTTTTCAAGTGTTAGCTCAAAGTCTTTCCAGCTCTGTATCTACCTCATATATGGTAACTGGTCCTTCGTAATGAGGTAGAAAAGAATAAATACAAAAATGATAAAAGTGATTTTACAAGTGAGGGAGAAGGCCACAGGTATATCTGCTGGTGAAATGAGTTTTCGAGGAACCAGCAGTGAAAGTCACTGAAGGAACAGTGATCTCCGTCTCCTACGTCGAAAGATCACCCTCTCCACCTGCAGGTCCATGGCATTACCCTCCTCCTCTTCCCCCTCCTCCCGCCCCACCTTCTGACCAGGATTCCCTAACCTCCACCAGCCTCCCACAACCCCCCAACCCCTCCCGCTTCTCTCACAACCTCGCTCACTTTAGTCATTTATATAATCCGTTAATCACTTCCCGTAGCGCGCGTCCCTACTTATCCTACCCATTTCCCCATCCATAACCCACTTTCTCGACATCCTTTCTTCCTTTATTCATTTCCCATCTATATCCATTTCTCTCTCTACCTTTTCCCACTCTCTCCCTTCATATTGTTTCACCCTCTATCTCCAGTTGTTACCCTTCCCTCGCCCTGCCGTGTTTGCAATCACTGGCGACAATAACAGCGCTGCTCTCGTGAGCCAAGGACCACCTCCATCACGGGACGTGTAAGAGAGCCATCCTCCCCCTGGCCGCCACCAAAAACACCTACATGATTTAGTGTTGTCGCGGGGCCTCTTTCGTGGCTGGCGTGCATGACGGGCCACGATACCTGGTGTGATTCCCAGAGAGCTGTATGATCTTCCAGCTGTGGAATCACATGATTTTGCTTTATTGAATCCTTAGACGTGTGTGTTATTGCATGTCTCCCCCTCCCCAATCCCCTCCTCCTCTTCGATTTATCAGATAAGAAAGTTGGTCATAACTGTTTCGTGATGGTGTGACCTGTCGCCAGAATCTCCTTTGGTAAAAGTGAAGTTGGTCAGGGATTCTCTGGGACTACCTGAGGGAGGCTAAGTGTGTCAGAAATTCTTAGAGACTCCCTAGGTGAGGTTGAAGTTGTCAGGGACGTGTGGCAAGCTTGTGAGGTTTCCTGGGGGAAGCTGGGGTTATCAGGAATACTGTGGCTTGCCTTAGAGGTTCCCTGAGCAAGATTGAGGCTGCTGGGATCATGTAACTTGCCTTAGGGACTCCCTGGGCGAGGCTGAGATTGCCAGGGATCCTGTGACTTGCCTGGTGTAACCTTTTGGCAGGAGATACGAATATCCCTCCTGGCCCTTGAGTTGATTGGAAGGTGTCCGTCCTTACGGTTGGGATTGAAGGGGACGGAATGAGTACTTTGAGGAGTTGTTGATTGTGTGTGATGACATTGACTTCGATGGCAGAAGTAGGAATTTTGGGTCGGGAGGTATGCGAAGTGAAAGAGTTATGGCTAGTGGTTTTGTGAAGAGAGAGGAGGTGGCGAAAGCCTTGCGTAAGATGAAATGTGGCAAGGCGACTGGAGCGGATGGTACTGTGGTTAAATTCCTTAAGAAAGCGGGTGATTGTGCCGCTAATTTGTTAGTTAGGATTTCATTGAGGTGAGGTACCTGAGAATTGTCGGAATACCCGTGCATTGCTACTGTGTAATGACATGGGGAATGAATGTGAATGTTCGAAACACAGAAATGTTTGTTGTGAGTATTTTGAAAGCTTTATGGGAGAGTGCAGAGTGAGAGCGTAGAGTCATATACAGAGCATTAGAGTGCGAAGGAACGATGTGATCTCAATAGTTATAAAGGAGGTGTGGATCAGATGTTTGTTTTAAAGAGCACATGTGAGAAATGTTTAGAGAAACGGAGGGATTTGTATGTATCATTTATAGATCTAGAAAAACATATGATAGGGCTGATACAGATGCTTTGTAGAAGGTGTGGGGGGAAAGCTGCCAGAAGCAGTGAAAAATTTTTATCAAGGCGGTTGTGCGAGGAGGGAGGAGGTGGTTCTGCGGCTTGGCAGAGGTGTGTGATATCACCATGGCTGTTCAATCTGTTTATTAAGCAGGTGCTAAGGCTGACGTTCAACTGGCGCCGAAGCTCACCTGCAACAGATGATGAGGGTGACTTGCAACAGGCACTGAGGCTGACATGCAGCAGGTACTGAAATTGATGTAAGGCAGATATTGAAGTCTGACTTGTACCAGATACTGAGGTTAAGGTGCAGCAAATACTGAGGATGACGTTCTATAGGTACTGAGGTTAATGTGCAGCAGTTCTGTGAATGAGTCTAGAACCTAGATTCTTAGCTTTTAGTTACAGTGACTTAGAATTCCAGCTCTTGATAGTTAATCAAACGGTATTTCAAAGATCTGAACTTTAAGCAAACAAGGTACATGTTCATGAATACTGTAACGGAACGAGAGGAACAAATACAGAACAGTTACAGAAATTTTGACTACTTATGGAGAGGATGGGAAGGACCTGTTAGGCATTCATTATCATACATGGGTTGTGGTTGTTAAAACCTTCCTCATAAGTGTGTTATTTTGATGAAGACTAACACAAGCTTTGGCTCTGAGGAAATGGTTCATAGGTCATCCTGGTCTCACGTTATCAGTTCGACCTTATCTCGTGATTCGAGCCACAGTGGCTATTCCAGTATAGGCCCACCAACATTCCCATAGTCTGGCGTTGTCCATATCTGTCATTTACCTAGCCTTTCATACCTCACATTATCACTGCTGTTTTGACATGAGTGTATTGCACCAACAGATCTTTTCTTCCTGTTACTAGAATGAAGGTTTTTACTTCTGTACTTTGTCAATCAAGAGTTTGTGGCGAGTGAAGTTTGACCAGAATGTCGGTGTGTTTTGGATCCACTCACACTTTTATGGCAGTTTGTGTTTGTGTCTCGCTGATGAAAGTCTTGTTGACAAGTTTCCGCTGAGAAGCTGTCGTGTCTGCCTCACACATGACTTGCTGATGCATTCCGCACCGTACCGTTACCTTATAAATGGGGACTTAGATGAACACCCGCACTAACACTCGCACACCCTGTGGTGTAGCGGATACCATTACTGACCGTCACGCACGCATGGGCCGCCTGGGATCAAACTTGCATAGGTTCGAATCACGGTCGCGGCAGGCGATCCACAGTCCACCTAGCTGTTCATCCTCCCCTATGGGATAGTCGATAAAATGGGTACCTAGGGTTTGTGTGTGTGTGTGTGTGTGTGTGTGTGTGTGTGAGTAAAGCTACAAACTACTAAGTTAAGAGACGAGGCAACACGAGTGTAAAACTCGCCGTAACACACATGCAGTCATCACTTTAAACTGACCAAGGACACGAAGAATACTGGCAGTTTACAAAGGTTTAAAAGGCTTAATGGCAAAGTTCAGGGGATGGGGCCCCTTTAGCGAGGAACTCTATCCCCGACCTGTACAAATGATTACACTGCGAGTGTAAAACTCTCTCTCTAAAATGCATAGAGTAATCACAAATAGTAACCACACACACACACACACACACACATAAACATGGAAACGAATACACCTCATCCTGAGGCTGAGGCATTCCACCGCTTGATCAGGTAATAACATTCCTCCTCTTCCTCCTCCTCCTCCTCCTCCTCCTCCTCCTCTAGGAAGACCGACCGCACCCCAGGTTTCTCTGGGTGTCGTGCACAGTAAAGTTCCGTTTATGGTCGGCAATACAGCCTCTGGTTCCTCTCGCCATCCATACACACACACATACACACACACACACACACACACACACACACACACACACACACACACACATATATATATATATATATATATATATATATATATATATATATATATATATATATATATAAAGGGGTACAATCGCTGGGTTAGTACTGAAGGAGCATGCCCTCAGGGAAGGGAATAAAATGCAGTAGGAAGAAAGAAGCTCTTTTTCGAAGATGTTCTCAAACATTTTTCCCCCGTTTTGCCTCCAGCTGCTTTGTCTATGGATGCAGGGAAGAGCGGGTCTAGATGAAGGTGTGCGGCTCTGTTCCGGGCTCTGCTCCACAGATGAAGGTGCTCCGTGTTCACCTGTGGAGCTCCTTTTATACCTCCGGCAGTGTTCTAGACATTAGTTTACTGGTGGCTGTGGTGGATGACTAGTGGCCTGGAAAGACGACCGAGAAGGCAGTTTGGATCCTGCTAGTTCCACTTGTGGCAATTCGAGTCGTCTGTCACTCGTGGCCACTTCGAGTCGAGGTCTGAATTTTAGACCTAGGAACTTCTCAAAGGTGGACTTCAATGATACCTCGTATCACCAGAGTCTGTCATTATTGAAGGATGGTGAGGACCTTAGATAGCAAGCACGATAAAGGCAAGGTTAAACACCTGGTAATGACGAAACTGGGTATCATGAACACTTGTCACCTTTCCCATCGCGTGATCCATACTCGTTAAATCCTTCAAATCTTACTCCGAAATTGCATGAGCAGCCCTGGAATCCAGGAGTGCAGCCAGAGGGTTGATACCTGGAGCTCCAGGCAAAGTCGTACTTATGATACAGTCTCTCGGGATGTGTTCATCCGCTGTAGCATCTCGATGGACTGAAGGCGAAACCTTTTGATTCCTCAAGTTTCTCTCAAAAAGAGAGGTCGATTTTTATGATCAGGTTTCTTGCCTACTTTCATGTTTGGTTCCTCTGGTTGTCCTACCTTACATCCCCCGACGAACTAACTCTTCACTGTCTGGGCCATCGATCTGTTTTGAAAACTTAAAGGTTGTGATGGGATCTCTCGCCCCTCTCTCTCCGAACAGCTATATGATCTCTCACTGTTGAGACACAAATAGCTTTTTAAAATTTGCAGTTTACCTAAAGTTTAAGAGCTCTATGTCCATCGTTACCTGTGGAGGAGTTTCAAAGTTCGGCCTCCACCTAAAATCACCTGTGATAACACGTAACGCTTAAATCTCAATTTATTTGACAGGATCGCGAGCCTTCCATTACGTCTGGGAGATGTACTTAGGAAAATCTGGTTTTAAAGATACGATCAATGAGTAGCTGAATGCAGTGGTCACCCTGCTCGTCTTACAAGTGAGAGTTCTCGGGTTCGATCCCAACAAAGGGAGAAACTCCAGGTAGCTTTCCTTTCCCCAGTCGCTTTCCTTCACTACGAGAGTGTGGCAACTGTGGGGGTGTGGCAGCTGTGGTGGTCATGTGGCATTTGTGATGGTGTGGCAGCTGGGTTAGCCTGGCAGCTGGATTGGTGTGGCAACTGTGATCCTGCGGCAACTTTGGTGGTGTGGCAGATGTAGTTGTGTGGTAGCTGGGTTGGTGTGGCAGCTGTGGGGTGTGGTACTTGCCATAGTTTGTCCACTGTGGGTTTTTTTTTTTAGCACCTGTGAAGGTGTGGTAACTATGGTGGTTTGGCAACCGTAGTGGTGTGGCAGATGTGGTGGTATAGCAGCTGTGGTGGCATAGCAACTTTGGTACTGTGGCAACTGCGGTGGTGTGTCAACCGTGGTGGTCCGGCAGCTGTGGTGGTGTGGCAACTGTGGTGGTATGACAGCGTCGGTGACATGGCATCTCTGGCGGTGTGGCAGCCGTGTTGGTATGGCATATGTGGTAGGACAGTTGTGGTGGTATGGCAGCTTTGTTGGTGTGGCAGCTGTGTTGGTATGGCATATGTGGTAGGACAGTTGTGGTGGTATGGCAGCTTTGTTGGTGTGGCAGATGTGGTGATACGTCAGCTGTGGTGGTGTGGCTGTTGTGGAGGTGTGTAGCAGCTGTGGTGGTGTAGCAGATGTGATGTCATGTCAGCTGTGGTTGTAGGACAACTTTAGTGGTGTGACACTCGTGGAGTTACGACAAGTGTGGTGGTATGGTAGCTGTAGAGACGTGGCAATTATAGTGGAGTGGGAGCTGCTGTGGTGTGACGGCTGTCTCTGTGTGGCACTTGTGGTGGTGTGACAGGTGTGGTGGTATGGCAGCTTTAGTGGTGTTTCAACTGTGTTGATTTGACAGCTGTTCTGGCGTAAGTGGATTGATGGAAATGAGTTTATACGAGGATACGAGGACAATGCAAGAAGTGAGACATGAAATAGTAAATCCCTTAATTGCTCTTATCAGTAAATCTCTTGTCACCGAACAGCTCCCGAGGAATGGATGTTGGCCAGTGTAACACCAGTATCAAAGATAAGGGCAATAAGTCACAGCCAGAGACAACATTATCTAAACGTCTGGGGTTGACAGACTTTTGGAAACCATCGTTTGCAAAATGATTATAAAGCATTTTACAGGACCACCACTTAATAACGATACTAAGCATGGTCTACGACGAAATTCCTCATGTCGGATGAATCTACGTGATTCAGTATATATGATGAAAATAGAAAAGTTGCTGTGATCTACTTGGATTTTCAAAAAGCACTTGAGATAGGTCCACATCAAAGGTTACTAGCAAAAGTTACGTCACATGGTATAGATGGGGTTGTACTTCGGTACTGCGGAAATCTGTTGACCGACTATAAACAGAGAATAGAAATAAATGGTCAAGCCTCAGGATGGTTAGACGTAACAAGTGGTGTGCCGCAGGAGTCCTTCTTGGAATAAGTTCATTTATATATATATATATATATATATATATATATATATATATATATATATATATATATATATATATATATATATCAGTGTTACTGATAATAGGCTACATTGTAAGACATCGAAATATACAGACGATTCTAAGCTGGGAAATAAACTTACGGCTAAACGGAACGTCCGTGGCTTCAAATTGGCAAAGGCAAACTGATGGAGTGAACTCATAGGTGGCAAATGGATTTTATGTCAATAAGCGCAAAGTTATACATATCGACAGTAAACGCGAGACGTTAAACGACAGTATGAAAGTCTGCTGAATTATAAAAGGTAAACAAAGATACGATTTGGTTGTAATAACGTCTGATGACTTGAACCCAAGTAATCAGTGCACAGAAGCGGTAACAACGGTGAACTAAATTCTGGGATCATGGGAAGGTCTTTCGAATTTTAGTTAAGGAAAATCGTCCCTACTCTACAGTTCACTGATGCGTCCCCATCTTGAATGCTGTGTCGTCACCTTACTTGAAGAAAGACACAGACAGAACGGAAAGAGTCCAGCGTCGAACTATCAAGATGATGTATCGAGATGACCCTGTAGTGAAAGCGTAGTGAGAGAATGGCTTACGGCCAGCACTGAAGCTGGCTCGCCAGCTACCCTTCTTTGTGAAGGGTACCATCAAGATTCTTTTGTGTGAGGATCAGGGGACGGTACTGAGTACGCTGTTGATGTCCATTGCCACTAGCACTGTGTGGGAGGATGGTTGTGGCTAGTTGAAACCATCTAGGATGAGTTTGTGTGAAGTGCGGTTGTGAGGTAATGAGATCTAAAGAAGTATGGATGAAAATGGAATATCTTGGATTTTGGTCGGTTCTGTTGTGGATCTGTTTCCTGAAGACTTTGGGTATTGATGACGACTGTGATATGAGGAACAAAGAGAAGTTGTGTGTCTGTAGGATTTCAGGATGCTTGTTTCGTTGGCAGGTTAACTGTTGTTTGGGAGTCTGCTGTGTAACCAGGAGTGGTTGAAGATGTATATTAGTGTTTGAGTTCCTATTCAACCAAAGTGTCCTGTATGGAAGTCTGATACATAAGGGTCAGGTCAAAGGTCAACCCAATCATACTAAAGGGTCACACAGTCGTGTTGAAAGGGTTAAGTAACTCAGGTCACTCACTTGTAATTTGAAAGTCATCTCATTGTTTAAAACATCTCTCGCGTTCGTCTGTTATGGTTGGGTAAATCCATGCTAACCCCGTCACCTCATTTTCTCACAAAGCTTGAGTGTATCTCTGTGATGACAACGCACCCGTAAAAACTATGTCAATGCTTCTGGTCGTGTGTTCTGTGTACAATGTGATGTGTCGTTTACCCGTGGTCGTTGTTAGCGGGCAATTCATGTCCGGCCCCCCCCCTTTTTTTTCCCAGCAGTACCAGGAATGGATTGGCCAATTAGCGAGCTCCACGTGCATGCCGTTATAGGCCGTCATTTGAAAAAACAGCCTCTGATTGGCCCGTCTATTACTGGCGTTCCGGTAAAAATGATGGGTTGTGCAGAGATCAAAATAAAATTGGAATCTCTCCACAATTAAGTGTCAGTCACGAAATGTAGTTTGGAAGGGATGTACGTGGGTATGTGCAGGTGGGTTGGATAACCAGTGTGATGGTAGGGATGAACGTGGGTGATTGCAGGTAGCGAGGAGGAGGACGGGTGTACTGGCAGGGGTGTACGTGGGTGCGCAGGTGGAGATGTTAGAGGAAGGCAAGTGGTGAATTGGGTTAGTCTGGCGCAGTTGGTGGTGCAGTTGACTGTCTCATAGACCCAGATGTTGGTGGTGATGTACGGGGTTGTCCATGGTAGAGGGGGTGATGTACATGGGATGTGAAGTAGGTGGTATTGTGATTCGAATTGCTGCGTGCAGGAAATATGTTGGCGTTTATCATATAAGCTACATGAGAGAGAGAGAGAGAGAGAGAGAGAGAGAGAGAGAGAGAGAGAGAGAGAGAGAGAGAGAGAGATGATAGATAGATAGATAGATAGGTTAACAACGGTTTATTGAAATCAAATAGCCATTCGGCTGAAAATACACAGTTGAGGTGTTACAGATATTACATAACTGGGAGGTCATGATGGTAACTAGTTAACAAATCATAAAACAGCTTATGATCCAGGAGGGGCTGGATATTTCCCCACTTTGGTTAAACTTATGAGTAAGACACATCTAGATAACCAGGTTGGTAGATATATAAGAATGTTTAAAGAGTAAATACTGCGGTTTATTTTATCGTGAAGTTGGTTGAACATCAAGTAATGAATAGTTGCAATAACACAGTAGCTGACAAATCACAGCCCTACAAACAGAAACTGAGTTATATCCTTGCTTAGCGGTTCGCATGTTCATGGATTCTTCATGGCCTTCACAGTGGTAAGGATAGGATTGTTCTTATATGTCTGTACTAGCTCTTATTGTCATCAGTTGATTGTGGTGACGAACGGCGATCCTTTGTGGTGGGGCGATGAGGTGGGGTGGTTTGGGCGGGGAAGTTGACGGTGTAGTGTCAGCATTTTATTGCCATGCTGCCGTGTCAGCTGCCGGTGTTGGTCGCAGAGGGAGGACAGGTTCTGCGAGATGAGGTGTCTCTTGGTAGGTGGTGTAAGAAGACCCCAAGGTTGACTTTGCATGCCATTTTCTGCACTCATTCCAACTGGTCCCTCTGTGTAGCTGTTAGTGAGGAGGACCAGGCTGGGGAGGCGTAGGTGAGCTTAGTTATGCTGAAAATGGTATAGACATTCCATAGCTCAATTCGCAGGACGCTTAGTGATTTCAGTCGGCGGAGAAGGTACAGACGGTATGAGTAAGATTTGATGAGAATGCTGACATGATTCCCGGTTTAAACCGTCATTTATAATGACATCAAGAAGTCTTTGACCACCCGGAAGATGTTCGAATCTAATATTGATGTCAGGGAGCATTCATGTTGATGTCCATCTCCAAAGTATTGATGTGGTTGATGGTGACATCGTCCGCCATAGTCCGCTCCTGAAGGTTGTTGATGATGTGCTAAAGGACGCTGAAGTCAGGAGAGTTGTTGTTGATAGTAATGCCAAAGGAGAAGTCTACATACTTCCAGCGGTGGTTTGCGTTCAACACGGCGTCATTGATAGGGATGAAGAAGCAGAGCGGTCCCATCTTGGTGCCCTGTGGTACACCGCATGTCAGGGGTAATGATGTAGAGGTGGCTTCCCCTCAAAATTGACGGTTTGGTGTCGCCCAGTCAGGGAGTCCACCAGCCACGAGAAGAGACATCCCCGTGGTCCCAGGTCGATGGCTTCTTTTATGATGATGATATGCCTTGGCGATGTCTACGAAGGTGAGAGCCACTGAGGTCATGCGTTTCTCCAATTTACGGTATGCGAAGTCTATGAGTCTAATAAGGCAGTGGGTGATGGAGGAAGATTTCACATTTACAAACTGCTAGGGGTCTACTGAATCAGCAGAATCAGTATAGGCCCAGACTAAGCAAAACTTTCACAAAGTAGACGGAGTGGAGTGATGGCCACAGGGCGTAAGCTATGAAGAGACTTAGGTTGGTGGATTTGGGTAGCAGAGTGATTTATGCTGCCTTCCAAGCTGTAGGGAATTTAGGTTGTTTGAGTTAAGCATTGATTATGGCAGTTAGTGGTTTAGCTAATTCATGGGAGAATTACTTGTATATAGTTTCACCGGATAATCTATGGGTGTGGTTGAGCGTATGGTTTTAAGGCGCTGAAGGCGCTTAACTACGTGATATTCCTCTGTTGTGCTCGGGGGAGATGGGTTTGGTAGGTTGATGGGAGGAGCTGATGTCGAGTTGTGGTAATCGTTGCCAGTTATCGGCAAGGTGGTTGCTGATTTGATGCGTGGCCTCCTCATTGCCAAGTTGATCTACACAAGGGAAGTGGGAGAGTCTTCGCTTGTCACAACCAGTTGGTTCTTTTACTCTCTCATACCATTGACTGATGCTGGTCTGCTTCGGATGCTGTACCTTGCGTGGGTAATAGACCTTCGCCGCAGCTCGTACTTTGCATTGCACCTTGTCGCGAGGTTCCTTCTGGAGGTCGTTATTATGACTTGAACGCACGATTTCTCTGCTGCATAAGTCGTTTGTGGATCCAAGGAACGTCGGCCGGGTGTTTGTGTGTGTGTGTGTGTGTGTGTGTGTGTGTGTGTGTGTGTGTGTGTGTGTGTGTGTGTGTGTGCGCGTGCGTGCGTGTGTGTGTGTGTGTGTGTGTGTGTGTGTGTGTATGTGTGTGCATGTCTGTGTGCGTGCGTGTGTGTGGTGTACGTGATCATGTCTTCTCCCCACCCTACCTTCTGCCCACCCCTACTTCCTGCTCCAGCCTCACCTCTGCCAACCTTCCCCTCCCCACTTTACACATCTCCCCACACCATCTCGTGATCCCATAGCTCCCCAACTTCGTCTCTAGTATCTCGCTTACACCGTTCTTTTACCTTCCCTAATATGCACTTACCCTTTCCCCATTTTCTTCGCCGTCTCATTTCTCCCCATCTTCTTTTCGCGCTCTATTCTTTCACCTCAGCACCACTTTCTTTCCCTCACTTCACTCCCCCCATATTCCCCGCACACTTCTCAGTTCACGAGGAACACGTAAACTGTAGATTAATTTCATCTAAGTTCTTTATGATGAAGAATTATGACTTATGCTTTTCGACAGTTGTGTGTAATGACGAGTAATGATGCAGTTTGTTCCCGGTGTCCGGACTATGACATGGGTGGGCTTAACAATTACCTCTATTGTCATGCTTGGTGTAATTCTTCTCTCTCTCTCTCTCTCTCTCTCTCTCTCTCTCTCTCTCTCTCTCTCTCTCTCTCTCTCTCTCTCTCTCTCTCGGGGAGGCGGTGGGGACCCTGAAGCCACCCCCCCCTCCTTCCATCATGGCTTTACCCCCTACTTTGTGTCTCCCTTGTTGCCAGTGTCAACCCCCCCCCCCCCACAACCTTGCAGGCTCTCTCTCTCTCTCTCTCTCTCTCTCTCTCTCTCTCTCTCTCTCTCTCTCTCTCTCTCTCTCTCTCTCACCATGTGGTGGTCGGTGGTCGCCGGTGCAACGAGTCAACACGACGCCAGATCCTTCGTGAGTCCACGGCCTCCGTGTCCACTCCTATGCTTTCTGTACCTGCAGGCAACTCGCTGATTGATGCTTCTTCTTCAATTATCTCTGGCAGATCCCACATTACAGCTCAATCCGCAAATTGTTCTCGGACGGTTAATAATCTACGTCCACCAGTGTCGTGAGACAGGCAGGGGTGTGTCCCCGGACCTTATTCCAGAACTCATGCGTGACATTTGGTGTGTTTCTCTCTTCTCTCCTAATTTCTGGATATTTTCGGTCGTCACGCGTCCCCGTTTTCCAAGAATTTTGGGACACTTGGTACCTGCTTGGTCTCTGTTCCTGGCAATTCATGGGGAGTCCTGTACTTGTGTATGGCTACATGTTGAGTGGGGGACGACAATGTATGTTTTACTTGTGGAATTGGGAACTTAATTTACTTCTGTAGTACTGGAAGGCCAGCGGGATGGATACTTATGTGAAGTGAGGACGATATAAGTTGTATATGGAAGAGAGAAGCCGATGTACCTCTATACTGCCTGGGAGGTGAGTGGAATGGATGTTTATGTTAAGCGAGGACGACGACTATGTATGGTCTTCACGGGAGAGAGAGAAGGTTCTTTGCCTTTACGTACTAAAGAAGGCCAATAGGATGGACTCTCCTCTCCACTAATCATGTGGCACAAGTGTATTGTCGAGGAAGCACGACACGGCTGGGGAAGTACTCTGTGTACAATGACAACTCTGCTTAAGAAAAAGAAGTGTACTGAGATTAGTATCTCGCTGTGTATCACGCATTATGCTCTATGCCACTGATTACACTAGTCTGTGTACCTTGTATGATACGTACTCTACCCACTGAGTTGTCATTGTGTTGCGATGTCTGAAGCAGAGCGATTCACTGTGGCATGACACATGGCATGACACACCCCACAGACGATCACTGGACAGCACACAATCACCAGAGAGAGTGACGTATCACACGACGCCACACTGCCAGTCTTGTACTGGCCATATCGTCAAGTATTGGTTGCCAGGCTCTGCTCTTGCTGGACGTTATATGTTCAACAAATGTGATTTCGTTTTGCCTTTTCTGTTTCCCTCTTCTATTTCACATCTAACACACGCAGACACACACACACACACACACACATATATATATATATATATATATATATATATATATATATATATATATATATATATATATATATATATATATATATATATATATCACTTTTCACTATATACAAGTAATTCACTTTCCCTCTTCTATAAGTATTACTTTGGTTTTTGCTCCCGAGAGCTGGCTGCTTGTGTGTCCCCACTACTAGCTAGACCACATAATACTTGGCAAGCTGCTGCATCACATGATTACTGTGAGGTCCATGACAACTCAAGGGTGGGCCGTTTTTATAACTGTTTCTTTCCCTACACCAAGAAGCTTTGGAACTCTGCTCTTTCATGTCTTTCCCAATAACTATGACCTGGCACATTTTAACTGAGAAATTTTTCCACTTCCTCCAAAATTCGGAAATACTTTCCCTTGTCTCATTTTTCCCTCTCATAATTCTGTCTAGATTTCAGTCAAGGCTCGGCCTTGAAGTGGACTTTTGTAATATGCGCTGGGATGCGTATAGTACTTCAGGCGATCTCCCTACGCGCACACTACGCTCACAGTTTCCTGTGTTTACTACAGTCTCCATCGCACCCTCATGCTTTCTCCGTTACACGACTCTCCTTTCAACCAACATCTTTCCCGCAACTGTCCTTTGTAAACTTCACTACCAAGTACGTAAACTCATTCACAACTTGCAGCTCTTCATCATGCAATGATGATTTTGCAGCTTGCTCTTATCCACACTCTCCGCATACACACATCACCGATCCGACCCACCATTCTGTCTTCCACTGTCGTCGCCAACAACACCGCGTCATCTAAAAACAGCAACTTCGGCAAATTCCGATCTAGAACTGGATCGCAATCAGCGAACCTATTATCATCACACACACACACACACACACACACACCACAACAAAGACCCCATCCATAAAGACATTGAACAACCACAAAGACATCACACAACCTTGACGAACTCCCACATTTATTTCAGATCACTCACTCATGTCCCCACTTTAATCATAAGTAAACTTAATTCCTCCTTATTCTTTTTTATTCCGGAGATCGATATAGGACATCTATCTTTCTATCTCTCTATAAGTTATCTATCTTGCTGTCACAATACCGTTAGCGTGCTGATACCGTCTCAGGGTACTGACAGCTGCGATAGATGGTGATCTTCCGTCGGTCGAGCTTGCCTGAGAGACAAGTGGGTCTTGTGTTGCCTGATTCCTGTCATGTATCGAGTCTCCGTGAGAGACAGTGAAAGAGTAGGAGGTCACGAGATGTTGAGACTTTTGTCTTGCTTCTATGTGAGATGGTGAGAGACTAGGTCTTGTCATGCAAGATTCTATATCATTCATTGTTTCTATGTGAGGTACTGAGAGGATGGGGGTCTTGAACTGCGTGAGTCTTACAGTTCATCATGTCTATATGTGTGTGTGTGATATCATGATTGACTGAGACTTGTGTTCGAGGAATCTTTGTGTTTATGGTGTGTGTCTGTGTATGTGTGTGTGT
>NC_092226.1:23927001-23939501 GCF_036320965.1 Panulirus ornatus
ATATACATAACCTAACCTAAGCCAGGTACCCAATTTACAGACCAATGTCTAAGGGAGGATGAACAGCTGGGTTGACTGGGAATCGACTGTCGCGACCAGGATTCGAACAACTTATGCGGACTCGATCCCAGGCGGCACGTGAATGCGTCATTCAGGGACGCTAACCGCTACACCACGGAGATCCACACACGCACACACACACACACACACATATATATATATATATATATATATATATATATATATATATATATATATATATATATATATATATATATATATATATCCAGCTGACGGAGCTCGTCTGTCAGTTCTACCCCAATCCTCCTCCCCTAACCCTCACCACCACCACACAACGCCCCACCCTACCCCCTACTCTCCACCACACACCATCCTAAACCTCTCTCCACCACCACCTCCTCCTCCACCGATCGTGTTTATCACCCCCCCCCCCCCCGTCCCCGAGTAGGCAGGTAGGCAGCCCCTCCCGGGGGTGGCCATAACTTGGTTAACCTGGGAGTTATAGCAGTCATTATGGTCTTATTATACTTTGTTTTCCAGGCCAGGCTTTACACTTTACAGCTTGATGGGTTTAACATTTTCAACAGGATTACCATTCAACATTTTCAACATGGTTAACATGTTAAGTGAGAGTTTTTATGGTTGATGTTTGTTTCATTTTTTTTTTTTTTTCAATTTTCCTGGTGTTTTGATGCGTTTGGTAACAAAAAGCTACGTTTGCCAGTTATATGTGGCTGGTTTATGAATGATCATTTGTGTGGCTCATATTTTAGCTGCATTTGTTACTTTCTATTCTAGCTGATATGATATGGGCAGTTATATGCCCCACTCATGACCATCTTGAATTCAATATATATATATATATATATATATATATATATATATATATATATATATATATATATATATATATGTGTGTGTGTGTGTGTGTGTATAATATGGTTGAAACTATAAAACCAGTAAATATGTATCATTCACTAGCTTTCTGTCGCTGGTTTTCAGTTTTTCTCATCTTTCATTTTCCTTCAGCAGAAAAGTGTGAATCAAAATGTCCTGTATCAATTTTCAATTTATTCTTGCATTACATGCGAGACGTTATGGGCACACAGATACTGCCCATCCTTGGTCATATACTTGGAAGTATCACAGCACAGGAGAGATAAGAAGAACAGAAACAGAGGTGGTTCACATCTTGTATTGTTAGAGATGAGATCAAGAACGCAGGTAATATCTTTAACTGGAATCTTTGTTCCCTCCTGGTCTTCTACAGTCCTTACAATGGATAATCTATTTTGCTCAGCTACGATCTCTACACTTGTAACCCAATTCCTTTGGTACTTACACTGGTAACCCATGTGGTCTGGCATAATCATCAAACAAGCTCTCTCATCTTGCTCTTGTCTGACTTTAATGTATTTCCAGCATCGTTCCACATGCAACTTACCTGACCGTACCTTACGTTGACTTCAAGGACTTGGCTCTACCCCAGTCGCTCGGTCTGAGAGCAAACTGCAGTTGTTCTTTTCATCTCTAAGGCTACTCGTGGCCGCAGCCCGACCTATCTGACTTGGATGATCAGGTAAACTTAATAGAAGTGGGAGCTCTTGACTTCCCCTGAGCATTGCACATATTGTTTCCAACATTTGCAGGTAATGGGCTGAAATGTGTGCGGCCCGAAAGCTTTGACTATATCTCTTCCTCATCATATCACGTAACCTATGGCTATGATAGCGTTTATCTCAAGTTTCCATATCTTTCATGCTAGTAGGTTTTCCTAAGGTTTCTCATTTGCAAATCAAGGAACATCTCTCCCGCCAGCGTTCCTGCGGTGCCTCTGGCTTATGGGCCAAACCCCAGCGATGCCGATCGTTGCAGGCCAGACTCATCCAGTACCCCGAGCTACCATGCGATGCCCCACACTGGGGGATAGAGACCCCTGTGGTACCCCGCGCTACTGGTTCTACCCTTGCAGTACCCCCTCGCTGGTCCTTCGGTACCTCCTTCTTGTTGGTCATACCTCCGCGGCTCAAGAAAAAGACTTCCTACTCGTCCCCACTCCATTAAACTCATACACTTACTCTACCTGTCTACTGCCCTCACTCCTGCAACACCTGACTCTGAATATCACTCGCCATACCCCAATCATACTTAATAATGGCTGGCTTCATAAATCATACCAAACCCTTTCCTCAATCCCCCTTTTCAACATCCCCTTCTGGTCCCTCCCTCTCTCCTTGTATCTCCAAATTCCTTCCATAACACCACCCTTTGGCTTCAACCTCTAAGGGGTACGGAAGAGAAACATTGCCCATGTACACCTTGCCTCTAACCCTCGTGATGGTGTAGCGTCTTCGGTACGGTAATGTGGGTGTCTGATGGATTCTAATACCGTAGCTACTTGCTGGTAGGACGACCTCTTTCAGTAATGATGGGTAAATGCTTATCATCATGCTGAAGAAAGTCTCATTAAATCAGGTTGAGATGTAGCAATGGTACAGATTATGGGGCTAACTTTTCTAATCATCTGGTATGGGTGATAGTTAGCCAGGCCGGAACGACAGTGCGTGCTGGTGTAAAGTCTTAAGTATTACCCTACCTTCGTCTGAATTTCATTTATTGATTCGTGATTTTCGTGTTGGAGTCGACGAGATGAAAAATGTTCCCCACCGACTTCTTTTTCTTGATTGGGTATCTAATTGGGTACTGTATATTAGGCACTTTCATTAATTATGATTAATTAGTCTTAATTCATGGTACAGTATCTTCGGAGAGATCATTAATCTCAAACACTTAGAGATGTATTTCATAAGGTGTCTTCCCTATACTCACTGTTCGTTCACCTTTAAACAAGGTAAAGATTTCTTCCTTTATATACCAACCCTTCTATTCTTGTATTAGTCGCCGTTTCCCACATCAGAGAGGTAGCGCCAGGAAACAGATGAAGAATGGCCCATCCACTCATATACACAGAAGTATACATAAACGCCCAAACACGTACATATACAAACATATACACATAAACATACATATGCATACACATTCGCACACATATACATATATACATACACATACACAGACATATGCATATATACAATTGTACATATTCATACTTGCTTGACCTCATCCATTCCTAGCGACATTCCGCCCCACAGGAAACAGCATCGCTACCCTCCCCGCTCCAGCGAGGCAGCGCCCGCCTGGAAAAGAGAAAAAAAAAAGGACACATTCGTTTACACTCAGCCATATATACTGGAAAAGATTACAACTGAGCACGTGATCAAGTAAGTTCTTTCTAATCCATGGATTAGAAAGAATATATATATATATATATATATATATATATATATATATATATATATATATATATATATATATATATATATATGTATATATATATATATATATGTATATATATATATATATATATATATATATATATATATATATATATATATATATATATATATATATATATATATATATATATATATATATATGTATATATATATATATATATGTATGTATATATATAGATAGATATATATGTATATATATATATATAGATATATATATATATATATATATATATATATATATATATATATATATATATATATATATATATATATATATATATATTAATTTCTCATACTATTTGCCTTTTCCCGCATTAGCGAGGTAGCGCCGAGAACAGAGGACTGAGCCTTTGAGGGAATATCCTCATTTGCCCCCTTCTCTGTTCCTTCTTTTGGAAAATTAAAAATGAGAGGGGAGGATTTCCAGCCCCCCGCTCCCTCCCCTTTTAGTCGCCTTCTACGACACGCAGGGAATACGTGGGAAGTATTCTTTCTCCCCTATCCCAAGGGATAGTATATATATATATATATATATATATATATATATATATATATATATATATATATATATATATATATATATATATATATATATATACTATCCCTTGGGATATATATATATATATCCCAAGATATATATATATATATATACTATCCCTTGGGATTACCAGCCCCCCGCTCCCTCCCCTTTTAGTCGCCTTCTGCAGCATGCAGAGAATACGTGGGTGGTATTCTTTCTCCCCTATCCCCAGGGATGATATATATATATATATATATATATATATATATATATATATATATATATATATATATATATATATACATATATATATATATATATATATATATATATATATATATATATATATATATATATATATATATATATATATATTCTGTTAGAATTACCACATAAATGGGCTCTTGATCAAGTTCTTTCTCATTTTTTCACTTTGTCCAACATACTTCTTGACATTACAGAAACATATGTGTAAGATATCTCCAAGTGTTGTCTCGACGTTTCGATCTGCATCCATCCAATATTCTTCAGACGCGTATGGAAAGGTTGGTGGAACATGGTGGGGTATGGCTGGGTAATACCTGTAAAAGGACATGCACGTAACGCTGCGTGCTCATTGGTTGCAACGAACTGCTGGGGCATGTAGTAGTAGTATTCCGTCTTCATGATTTTCAGGTGTAGTTCCTTGATAATTCATTTGTAAGCGTTTAATGTCTTTTTCATGGTGTAGCTTCCTCGTACATGAAACAATTGCCTCTCGTGTGAGGGCAGTGTTTTGCTTCATGGTGATATGTACTTTGATGGTGCCTTCTTGCAGTAGTAGGGCAAGTCCTCTGGACAATGTACAGGTTGTGCTTCCCACGTAGGTCATGTTGGTAAGGAGTTCCTAGTCTCCTTGTTGAAAATTGAACTCTTGAATTACGTTAGTTTCTTGCAATGTGTTATCTTTCTTTAAACACTTGATTGTTCATGATAAGGCATTCTGTTTGTTTGTTTCTGCGTTTGTTCCTGTGGTACATAACTAGTTTGACTTTGTAGTCTTGCACTACCGCTATCGCACAACTTATACTACTATCACTGGCACTATAGCTGATACTACTTTCAGTGACACTAAACTTACTACTATTATCACTGATCCTGTATCTACCACTGATTTCATTGACACTATAGTTAGTACCACTATCACTAACATTATGATTACTGCTACGATCACTGACGATACAGTTACCAGTACTACTGTCACAAACACTACAGTTACTACTACTATCACTGACGCTGCAGCTACCCATTAACGTCTATCTTAACCAGTAGTTACAGCACCAGCAGCAATACTCTACCACTGCACTACTGTTTTCCTTTTTATCAGTGCATTTTGTAGTTCTGCTATTTCACCACCACTACTACTACTACTACTACTACTACTGTTGCTGCTAATGATAATACTACTGCTACCACTACAAATATCAATAATGACAATAATAAAAGTAATGATAAAGATAATGATAATCATTGTAATCAATATCATTACTATCATCATAATTATTGATTATCATTATCATCATTATCATTATTATCATTATTATTATCATTATCATTATCATTATTATAATTATCATTATCATTATTATCATTACTATTATTTTTATCATTACTATTCTTATTATCATAATTCTACTATCGTCCTTATCCTTATTTCAATATCACCATTACCATTATTATTACTATCAGTAATTATTATCATTATTATTATCATCATTATCATTATTACTATCATTATTATTATCATTATTATCAATATCATGTTAGTAATAGATAATGATGATTTATGTTGCATGATGTAAGGGAGACAGAATTCTCCCTCCGTATTCTCAGCGTGTCGTAGAAGGCGACTAAAGAGGGCGGGAGTTTTGGGGCTGGAACCACCACTATTATTTTTTCCTTTTCAGTTTCTAAAAGATGGAATAGAAGAGGGAGCCTATAGGGGAGTGCTCATCCTCCTAAAAGGCTCCTTCTGGGGTGTCTGAATTTGTCTGAATATAACCAAGATAAAATGAGAGGAGAGACAGGTGGTATGTTTGAGGAAAGAACCCTGGATGCTTTGGCTCTGAGTGAAACAAAATGTTCAAGGGTAAAGGGGTTGGTGAGAGGGCAAAATTCAAGGAAGGGGTAGCAGTCCTGCTGAAGCAGGAGTTGTAGGAGTGTGTGACGGAGTGTAAGGAAATTAGCCCTAGACTGATGTGGGTAAAAATGAAAATGAATTGTGAAAGATAGTGACTATTAGTACTTATGCACCTGGCCATGAGATGGAAGATCATGAGAGGCAAGTGTTTTGGGAGCAGCTTTGATGCAAGAGTCCAGCAATTAGTGATGGTTGATTTAATTGAGAAGGTGAGTAATGTGGCAGGTAACGGTATAATTAGGGGGAGTGGAGCATGGGGTATTTGGTATTAAAATGGAAATGTTGAACAGCTTGAGGAGTTGTGTGCGAAGATGGGACTGGTGATTGGGAAAATCTGTTTTGAAAAGAGGACATACACAAGTATGGGTATGTGAGCAGAAGAGATGTTCAGCGTGTATTATGGATTACATACTAATTGATAGGCGTGCAAAAGAGAGAATTCTGGACGTGAACGTGCAGAGAGAGGCAGCTGGTATATTTGGTCATTATTTTGTAGAGGGTAGAGTGAAGATTTGTAAAGGATTTTTGGAAAATAGGAGAAAGTGTGGGTAAAAAGAGAGTAGTGAGAGTAAGTTAGGATGGATAAGAGACATGTATGAAGAAATGTTAGGATAGATTGAATGTAGAATGGCAAAAGGTGAGAGTGAGCGAAGCTAGGGGAGTGGGTGAGAAGCGGGAGGTATTTAGGTAAGCAGTGATGGCATGTGCGAGAGATGCGTGTAGCATACGTAAGGTGGGAGATGGGCAGATTAGAGGTAAGCAGTGATGGAATGTGCGACAGATGCGTGTAGCATACGTAAGGTAAGAGATGGACAGATTAGAAACTGTACTGAGTGGTGGGCTGAAGAAATACAGTTGCTAGTGAAAGAGGAAAGAGAGATAAATGAGTGACGCTTACAGGGAAAGAGTGCAAATGATTATGAGATGTATACGAGAAAGCGGCAAAAGGTAAAGAAGAAGGTGTAGGGATTGAAAAAGAGAGCAAGTGAAAGTTAGGGTAAGCGTGTGTCTGTAAACTAAACGAAGAATAAGATGTTGTGGAAGGACTTTGATAGTGTACGAGAAACAAGATAATGGATGGGAACATCGTCGAAGTTTGCAAATAGGGAATTAGTAACCGGAATGATAAAGTGAAGAGATGGAGTGGGTATTTTAAAAGACTGTTGAATGTGTTTGATGATAGGCTGGAAGATGTAGGGTGTTTGGATCTGGTTGCTATGTGAAGTGGGAGAGTTATGGTGAAGAGAAAAAAGGTAGTGAAAACCGTACGTAAAATGAAATGTGGCGGGGCGGCTGTAGTGGATGGTATTGCATTTAGGTTTCTCAATAAAGGAGGTGACTGTGTTACTGATTGGTTTGTTAGGATTTTCATTGTATACATGAATCATAGTTAGGTGCCTGAGAATTGGCGCATTTCATGTATCGTGCCGTTATATGAAGGAAAGGGGGATAAAGGTGAGTGTTCAAACTGTAAAGGTATGAGTCTGTTGAGCGTACTTAGTAAGTTGGGTTGGAGGGTAGTGACTGACGGGGTGAAGTCGTGGCCAGGGCTTCAAACTGGGTACGAACAGTGCGGTTTCAGAAGTGGTAGAGGATGTGTCGATCAGGTGCTTGAGGATGATATGTGATGTGAGATGGTTTGATCGAGTAATGAAAATGTAAGAGAGAAGTGTGGTAATAAAAAGAATGTGATTGCGAGAGCTGAAGAGGGTATGCTGAAATGGTTTGGACATACGGAGAAAAAGAGTGAGGAAAGGTTAACAAAGAGGATATATGTGTCAGAAGTGGAAGAAACAAGAGAAGGGTGGAGACTAAATTGAAGATGGAGATGCAGTGAAAAAGATTTTGAGTGATCGGGTGCTGAACATGCAGTAGGGTGAAAGGTGAGCACTACGCGGGATAGAACGAATTGGAAGGATATGGTATACAAGGGTCGAAGTGCTGTCAGTGGACTGAAGTAGAGCGTGTAAAGCTGCCGGAGTAGACCATGGAAAGGTCTATGAGACCTTTTTGTGGATGGTGGGGCTATGGTCTCCGTTCATTACATATAACTTAAGAATCGAGGTGAACAATGAACCCTTTCTTCTTTCCTTGGCACTACCTCGCAAAGCGGAACAATGATTAAGTATGAATGACATTGATGATGATAATGATAATAACAGTGATAATAATAATGATAATAATATGATAATGATAATAGAATAATAATAATAATAATAATAATAATAATAATAATAATAATAATAATAATAATAATAATGATAATAATGATTAACTAATAATAATGATAACAATAATGATGATAATAATGACAATAATATCATTACTACACCTTGACCATCATCACCACCCTCATCACTTTCCAATCAGCACCACTACCACCTACAACCACTACCACTATCAACCCAATCACCACCACCGCCACCATTACCATTTGCATTTCATACATCATCGCCAACGCTGCCACCACCATCACCATCAGTCACGATCCCCACTGCGAAACCACTCCTGGCACCACCACTTTCACCAACAATAGATCCATCATCACCGCTACTACCACAATCACTTCGCCACCACCATCACTAACATCCATCTTCGCCATCATTGCCGCCACTAGCACGACTTCTCTCCACCATCAGTTCCCCCACAGCCCCATCACTGTCTCCACCACCGTAGAACTTCATCATCACCGCTACTAGCACCACCACGATCCTCACCAACACCGTCTCTCATCAACGTCAAGCGACGTTTGGTATATCACTACCGCTGTCACCAACACAACCTCTACCACCACCAAAACACAGCCTCTACCACCACCAACCCCCTCGCTATCACCAACACTCCCACCACCACCCCCTCACCACCACTCCCATCACCGGCATCTCTCTCTCTCTCTCTCTCTCTCTCTCTCTCTCTCTCTCTCTCTCTCTCTCTCTCTCTCTCTCTCTCTCTCTCCAAACCCAAGCCCCTACCACCACCACAATACTCTCTCCCTCCCTCCGTCCCTGCCTCCCACTGCCTCCCCCCGTCAGTCTGATCATTATGTAGCAGGAGCGGCTGGGCCGGAGCTCAGTGTTCCATCATCAGGCGTCGGGGTTTGACGGACGTCTCCCGGGCGCGTCAACACTCATGTTATTTGGACCTTATCAACACCATCTCCTCATATGCATATTTGGCGCGGGCGGCTGCCGCGGTTTTTGTGCAGCGGCCGGTGCCCTTGATTTGTGGGTTTGTTTGGTGTGGCCATTTGAGTGGAATTTGTAAGCCATCAGCGGTATGATCTCCCAAGCCGAGCGGACAGCTAGCCAGCTAACTCGATGACGGGGGAATTTTTCATTTTTCAACCATTCTCTTATACATTCTGGCTGTTCATTAGGCCGATGATGTCTAATGATCAGCTGAATAATGAACAATGGTTCTGATAGCACGTCATTTTGACTTCATGTATATATACACACACACACACACACACACACACACACACACACACACACATATATATATATATATATATATATATATATATATATATATATATATATATATATATATAAAAGCATTTGTGTAGTATTTCTACCCCTTGCCCTTCCTCAACATTTTTCAAGGCTAGGTTAGATAAGGTGAGCTTGGAGTGGGGGAATGTTAGGATAGGTTGGGTTACAAACCTAACCCGACTGAACCTAGCCTAACCTAACTTAACCTCGCCTTAGAAAATGTTGAGCGGGGGAAGAAGTTAAATCACCAGACGACCATATTATCATGATATTAGATTAGTACTACTTTATTGTTTTCTTGTTTCCTCGTTGACCAGCAGTTGAGGAGAAATGGTTATGCTAGGGTGAGACTCGTGGGAGGAAAGTTGAGGGCTTTGCCAGGACGATGTACGGGGTGAGGATGAGGGTTTTGATAGAGCTAGTCATGAGCGGTATGATGACTTTATAATGGGGAGAGAAATGGGGATGAACATGAGGGTTTTGCACGGGTGAAACCCATGGGATGAGGATGAGAGTTTTACCAGGCGGTACAGACATGAGGTTTGGATGAAGGTCATACTTGGACGAGACCCATGGGGTAAAATGAGGGCTTGCTAGAGTAAGACTCGTGTGGTGAGGGTAAGGGGCTTTGCTAGGGCGAGACTCATGTTGTGAGGATGAGAAGGCTTTACTAGGACGAAAGATCATGAGATGAGAATGAAGTTAAAGGCTGAATGTGAGATCTTTATAATGGTGAAAGTCACCTGGTGATTTTAGGATGAAAGTCAGAAGGTGAGGAAGAGGCCTTAATTGGGACCGAAAATTATGGCCTGGGAATTAGAATAAAAGGCATAGTACTGAGGTGAGTGCCTTAATAGGGTGGCAGATATGGGATAAGAATGAGCGTCCTATTAAGGTAAAAGTTATAAGGTGATATCGAGATGTGCCGAGTCGTGGAGTGAGACAGCTGTGGTAAGCATAGGTCAAGACAAATGGTTGTCTGAATAGTTCATTACCATCAAGTCCACTACAACAATCAATAGGACAATGCAGCATTACACCACAGTGAAATTAATCAAAGTGAGAATAGAATCTTGGAAAAGTAATCGTAAAAAGAATCCTTTGTGGAATGACATGTAATTATGATCCCGTAATTCGTTTTTGAAGGTTGTGTCTTTCTATGAGTTACTTTAGTCCTAAGGGGAAGGGTGAGAAGACGTTGTGTCACTCCCCTCCTGAGGTCCTCACAGACATTCCACTCCTGAGGTCCTCACAGGTACTCCCCTCCTAAGGTCCTCACACACTCCACTTTTGAGGTCCTCACAGGTACTCCCCTCCTGAGGTCATCACAGGTACTCCCCTCCTGAGGTCCTCACAGACACTCCGCTCCTGGGGTCCTCACAGACACTCCACTCCTGGGGACCTCACAGGTACTCCCTTCATTATATGAGGTCCCTCATTGTCTACTCTCATGGCTCGCCCTAACATTATCCCTATACTCACAAACCATCTCATAGAAAAGGTCAGCTCATTCAATATACAGGAGAGAATGATCTAACTGCCTTCTGTCGTACCAACAAGACACACACATACACACACACACACACACACACACACACACACACACACACACACACACACACACACACACATGACGTCTCTTCATTTACTCATTTGGAATTTCTATTGCTCGTTAATGAGGACCAGATAACATGAATGTGAAATGTTACTGAGCATATTGAATTGTTTCTTGAAAGGTTTCTATTTTCACTGTATATATATATATATATATATATATATATATATATATATATATATATATATATATATATATATATATATATATATATATATATATGTATGTATGTAATCCATCAGATGCGTCAACTGCATTCAGCGGTATCATTTCTACAGCACATCACTCTCCCTATCCCATAAAGTACTATTCAGACCTGTACACATGCAACAACCTCTCACACACACAAAGCACTTTCCCACACCATTGCACTCCTAGCATCAACACTCTACAAGCATCAGTACAGAATACATAACCTCACCACTCATCAGTCAACCCTTTTACCCCCGATGGACCTCGTCCATATAATGTCATACACTTCAGCGCCAGTGGCATCAAAAGCAAGCACACAGAAGCGGTCATCCTTCTTCACAGGATAGACATACACATTGCATTCATCTACAAAACCACACTTATACTCGGATCGTCTTCACTCCGTCTTATAATTTCATAAACCTAAGAAGACAGATAACAAGGACTAAGAGGGTGTTTCATAGCGCTTGTACACCACAACATCCCATTTTCTGACACCACTTCGAATACACAACAGACCCACAAACCCTGACAACAACACTCCTCAGATACAATCCGTGAAAACAAATCGACACAGCAGGTGCTACAGTGACTACACTTTTCCACCTGCCCTTCCTGATACTCTCCCGAGCTGCAGACCGCGACCAACGCCAACAACCTTTATAGCTATACACTTACATGTACCCAAGATCCCAGAGGTGAACAGCTCTTAAGCCATATGGAGACCCAGCTTACGACACCGGCTAACTAGTCTCTCAACCCATTGCCCTTACCAGACATTAGTTTTTTCCACTGCAATCTACACGAACTCTCCTTTAACCATTGTCCCAGTCAGATAACACTTCACGTAACTAACCAAACCCTTAGGCAAGAGAGAGAGAGAGAGAGAGAGAGAGAGAGAGAGAGAGAGAGAGAGAGCACTCATACAGTATATGAAATCCAATCTCCAAAACTTGCCTGCCCATTGTTGATTTTACCCATACCTCCTACAACAAACAAAGCTGCTGAGATAAAACCACTCAACACCAACAGAAATCATAGAAATCGACCAAACTCTAAATAACACCATCATTAACCACTTCAATGACAGACCAAATTGGAATTGGCATTTCTTTCTGAACAC
>NC_092226.1:23944501-23954501 GCF_036320965.1 Panulirus ornatus
CACGTGATGCGTCTGTCACTAAGGCAGATACTGTATCTGGTATTGTGTAAGGCACTATACAGATACTATATCAGGTTTTGTGCCAGGTACTATGCCAGGTGCTGTATCATCTGTGTCATGTAATGTATCAGGTGTTCTACCAGGCATTATGTCAGGTATGTATCAGATGTTGTCTCAGGTACTATAACAGGTGCTGTAACATCTGTGTCAATTAATACATCAGGCACTGTACCAGATGTGGTGTCATGTACTGTAACAGGTGTTGTATCATGTACTATATTGGACGTTTTATCACGTGTTATTCTAGGTACGATACCTAATATTCCATTTGGCGTAAAGTTTTGAAGATTAATCTTTATCGTCCATGAAGTCGTATGCAAGTAACCACGAGAGGTCGTCAGCTGGACGTCACCTCGAGCCATTTGTTCGCAAGAGGCTGACCGGCCGCCCTCAAGGCGTCGTCCAGAAGAGACAGACAGGTCGTGGTATGTTACACGCTCAACGTGGTCGTCTCAATCACGACTGGGGTCAGAACTAAGACCAATAACACCCCTAAGAATCTGCACATAGCATGTGTGACGAACACACACGTGTGTGTGTGGCTGGCGAGGTAAACTACCAGTGGTGGATAGAATGGAGGAAGAAGGAAGGTGCTCTGGGAGCTAGTTATGGACCCGTCATGAAGCCAAATGGAAAGGTTCTTGAAACACATCGACGTCTGAATCCGGAGAAGATCACTATGGTGGTTTCATTGGGATTGGAAAGGTTATCAAGCACTCAGATGCAATTCCTATTTGTCAGTCATCACTATATTACGTGTCCTGGGATTGTAAGGCGCTTCGAAACCCACGTATGACCTCTGGGTATGTGTTGTGTATGAATGATATGGTTTTTGCATTCTTGATGTTTGTGTTTTGTGTATTCATAGTAGATTGATGAGCTGTTAACTTCCTTTCTCGCTGTGTGGAAAACGTTAACAGAAAGCAATGAACACGTGTAACTTTTCTGAACGTTTACTTTACGAATTAGGCCAATTCTTTTATTTTGCTGTTCAAATTGCAATCATACTTTTTGGTGTACAGTATAATCATGAGCCTCTATTTTTCCCTTGCAAAGCCTGGAAAGTTAAAATATAACAAGAAGTAATTCGTAAATTACGTGAAGGAATCCTGTGCACTGGTGATGGTACCGTCTATGGACTGATGGACTTGCCCAGCTGATGGAAATATCCTAAAGAAAAAAAAAAAACCTTTGGGGGGATATACAACAGATACAACAGACATGATACGTTTGAGGCAACAATATTTGACGAGAAGATATCGTTATGGTGAAAAATAACGAGGACACTGACTTATTGACACAGACAGTATAGGCGGTTAACAACATGGCAAATATGGTATGTTGTTCTGTATTGGTTTTTTGGTACGTTGTCAATATTCTTAACATCTTAAGCACAAAGGTTCGATACCTGGGTATTCTATCATTTATCTATGATTCTTCCAGAAGTAATTTCTATGAAAAAGAGTCCTTGTGTTACCCATAACCTTTCTAAAGGTTCCTGCAGCCCAAGGCTACGCGTCTTCCAGTAGTAGAGATTTGCAAACTCCTTTAAAATAACTACCTTGACGAGACTGTACTCCAAGTGATACAACCTCACCAAAGCGACTTTGCACTCGCGGTGCATCCTGGAACAGGCCGAAGTCCGATTGCGCCTATCCACGACGAGGCTTCATAGACGTTTCCCTCGTTTCCCCCAGCCGCTTCTCACGCCCTGGTTCAGTCCATGGACCCCGTATACCGTATCGTTCCAGTTCACTTTAACCCGTGCTGGCTTTTTACCCTCCTGCATGTTCAGGCTCCTATCACTCAAAATTATTTCCACTCCCTCCTTCCACCTCCAATTTGGTCTGCCCGTTCTCCTTTTTCTTTCTACTTCTGGCACATATATCCACTTTGTATACCTCTTCATACTCATCTTCGCCATATGTCCAAACCGTTTCAGCTCACCCTCCCTTGCTCTCTCAATCACACTCTTTTATTACCACACCTCTCTTTTACCCTTTCATTACTTAATCAAATCACCTCGCACCGCATATTATCATGAACATTTCATTTCCAACACATCCTCCCTTCTTCACACATCTTCATGTATAGCATCCATTTATCCTACGCCTCATCTGCCTAGCCCTCCACAAATATAACAAAGCTGCAAACCACACAAAATAGTGCACTCAGGACAATCTGGCTGCCTAGTAACTACGTACACTTGACTCCACAATGAAACAAAGATCCTCTCAATACAATTCCACAGCAAACTCGCCACTCAGTTGTCTGCAATCCCCTCCCGCCCCAACCACTTTACAACTAACCACCAACCCTCAAGTAGAAATGATAAGCTTCTCCCCTGCCTCACACCTCAACAACGTCTACTCGCTGATATCCCCATCCCCAGCACGTACATGTGTGAAAACTCATTCACACCAAAATAACCGACAAGCATTAGATATCCACCCGTCCAAATCAGTCTTAAACTCCATCCCACCAGAAACATATATAGATATCACACTCCTCAGATAACACGAGTCACTTTCCCGTCTACCCTCTGGATATCAACCATCACTACAGCACGATATACATAGTTTCAGCATATCCCAAGACCCTTCATACCCACGTTGCTGCTACCACAACGAACACACCGAACTGAGCTGCCCTGCACTCTCCCCCTATAGGCGGATACACACAACAACACTTTATGACCTATGGTCCCCTACATTAAACGTGGCCAGTTTCCTGGGCGTAGTGGATGCCTTGTAAGGACAGGAGGAAATCCTAAGGTAGGAAGTAAGTGAATATACCCAAGCCTGAGCCAGCTAGCCACATAATCGAACAACCCTGAGGGGAGGATGAACAGCTGGGTGAAGTGAGTGCCAACTGCTGGAAGAGCTAGATACATGATTCACGGCTGGTAATGCTAACCACTACACCACGGAGGCCCATAGTGTTATTCATCTGACATACAGTGTGAGTCTAACCCTGGCGATTTGTGTTTAACAGTCATCCTGGTTTCCTCGTCCTTTTACTCAGACTGTTAATTCAGGAGTAAAACTAACTGTCATTGGAGGTCTTGAACTAGGTTATTGCCTGACTAATATTGCTATTCGTGTCTAAGTTGGCTGAATCATCTGCGCTTACAATCGAGAAGAAAAGATAAGATAAAATCCGGTGGCAAGAGAGCATCGCCCACATCAGCTACGAGATTGCATTATTTGCGTAGTTTGGTGTTGGAGAGGATGGAGAACGTACTAAGTTTACAGACCCAGACCCAACGGCGAATTCCTCGAAGTCGAAAGGCAATTCAAGAGAATGCCAGGCAGCCTCTTTGAAATTTTGAAAAAGAAAAGATGAATAATCCTTCACTAGATATTTTTAAAGCAGGTTGTGGTCTGTCTGAGCGCTTTAGGAAAAGAACTTATTTGCACAGCCTGAAATTTATTGGCGTGGAGGAAAATGCTGCTTCTGTGGAAGTAGAAGCTTATCTTGAAGCTTTTAAAGGCTGTTATAGAGGATGAAGATTGTTTACCATGTCGAGTCTCCGGTGCTGATGAAACTTGCCTCTACTGGAAGAAAACAGCCAAAGGTACTTGTATATCTGCTGAAGGAGAGTCTGCATCTGGATTGAAGGCAGCAAAGGATCGGTGAACTCATTTTCTAAAGGCCATTGCGGAGGAAAACTTCGTGCCGAAGCCTTTACATGTGTATCATAGTGGAAAATCCCAGTGCTCTGAAGATGTATCTCAACGAAGATTCCTCAAACTGTTATGTTGCTATCATGAAGAAGTTGTGAGTAACCAGGAAGATATCAGAGGATCGGTTCATTCATTACTTCTGTCCCTCTATGGAAAATACTTCAGTTAAGAGAACATTGCGCAACTGTCGCTCTTCGAGAATGCCACCTACCCATCCCAGCAAATTAGATGATTTGTCTGCTCATATCAAAGTTGAATGTCTTCCAAAGACCTCAACCTGTTGATCAAGGTTTAATCCTCAGGTTCAAATTATAACACCAAATTAAACATTTGTTCAGCTCACTCATGAGATTCAAAGAGAACACAAGCCAACAATCCATCATGTACGAGATTAAGAACATCGGAGAGTTTTGGAATGGGATCAGTCAACAACGAGTGTGTTTGGAGAAAGGTCTTGCCGGAGTGTGTGTGTGTGCAAGGCTCTTGTGCATTCGATGCCCCAGGAACTAAAATCAAGGAAATTCTTTTAATCTTGTACAAAATTGCGGGCTTTCGTGAAGTCGAGGACGGCGATATGTATAGTTTTGTCAGGCTCTGAATGTAAAGCTTTCTCAGATGAAGAATTGTTTGAGTTGGAGAAAAGGAAAGCAACTTAAGGGGATGACGAGAATGAGGTAGAATAAAGAAGAAAAAGATGAAGAACCAACCAATCATCCGTCATAAACGAAGAGACTGGGTCAGGTGTTCAGCTCCATTGATCAGATGTAATCGACTCCTCAAAAGACAGATCACCTGTTATGTCACAAATGTCTAGTGTTTGCACAGACTTGGATCGTTCACCTGAGTGCTGCCGAGCAATTCATAGGAATAGGCTGAAGTTTGTTGTGTACTCTTCTCGAGCTCTTGAAGAGGAAGGAAAGAGAATGGCCATAGTGTTAACCCCAAGTACCCCTTCTCCACCAACTCCTGCAGAAGACACTGGTGAAATAAAATGGATCCAATGATGACAGATGAGGCGTTTACAGACACTCTCTACTACCCTCCCTGCAACAACTAAGTTAAACATTGACATGCAAGATTCCCATGTCATTGTTGAATGATAACTAAATCTACATAATACCATAAATACGTTTGAAAAGTCTCGAGAGAATTTAGGGTCCGGAACTCACCCTACCATTATTACTTGTGTTCCTACGGAAATAAATTTGATTGAGTGTGTTTTCAGATAACAGGAACGCATCTCCCATGATAAATGAAACTGCAAGAACACCATAAAAGTAAAACAAATTATAATAAAATAAATCTGGAGATATATAATATATAAAATATATATATATATATATATATATATATATATATATATATATATATATATATATATATATATCGCCACCCCGCCACATGGCGGGGTGGCGATGGGAATGAATAAAGGCAGACAGTATGAATTATGTACATGTGTATATATGTATATGTCTGTGTGTGTATATATATGTATACGTTGAGATGTATAGGTATGTATATTTGCGTGTGTGGACATGTATGTATATACGGTGTGTGTGGGTGGGTTGGGCCATTCTTTCGTCTGTTTCCTTGCGCTACCTCGCTACGGGGAGACAGCGACAAAGCAAAATGAAATATGATGATGATAAATAAATAAATGAATATATATATATATATATATATATATATATATATATATATATATATATATATATATATATATATATATAATTTAAACATCCCATTGGAATACTTACCATCCGTTTTCCCCCGCCACCTATTTGTAGCCTTTAGAACACGCTTCTGTACCCTTTTTGATACACCTTTTTTTACCCTATGGTATCCTTCTGTACTCGCTATAACACCCTTCTGTACCCCGTTATATTCTTCTACCTCCAGATTGACACTCGTTTGTAGCTCATGATACCCTTGTGCAACTCTTATGGCACGCCTTTGTACCCTTGGTACTCCTCTGTACTCTGTACCCAATGTGACACCCTCCTGTACACTACGGTACTACTATTTCTATCACATTTTTGTACCCCTGACAACTTGTTCTGTATCCCCATAACACTATTCTCTACCCATTACGTCACCGGTTCTGTACTCTTATAGAACCGTTCGGTGCCTTTATCAAGGACGGTGCAGGCCAGTTATCTAGCAGTGATTGCAGCTATACAAACGATGATGCAAAAACAGAAATGCTCCCTTATTTGACAAGTGCTTCGAATCTGTCGTGAATATTTGAAATGTACCACAAGTACAGTGCTTGTTTTCAGGGGAGGAGAGAAATCGAAAATTTTAAGCCGGCTTGACGGTGAAAAGTAGGCAGTACTTAGATAATCAGGAGAGAAAAAAAATTGAATTCTAAAAATGCTAAAAATAGCTAGGTTTTGCTAATCTGAAATACATCGACACAGCATTTACGGTCGGTAAAATACTCAGCAAATCGCAATAAGAAAAAACACCAATGGACAGGTGTAGCTCGGGGAAAATAACCTCGATTTACCAAAGAAAAAGAATGAAGATAGAAAATGCGTTTCAGGTTATCGAACACCTGCAGTCTGACTTTGGTTTCGATTGAAATGTTAGAAAAGAAGGATCACATATGAAACATTCAGATTTTTGGAGGAAAGTAGACTAATGATTGAACATGAACAACGTGAAATAGTTAATATCTATAAAGGACAAAGTTTAACGAAGTAAGCAGAGGGCTTTATATATATATATATATATATATATATATATATATATATATATATATATATATATATATATATATATATATATATATATATATATCCTTGGGGATTGAAGGAAAAGAGCACTTACCCATGAATCTCATGCGTGTCGTCGAAGGCGACTGAGGAAGGAAGGAATGGGGGCTAGAAATCTCTCCCTCCTGTATTACGTTCCAAAATAAGAGACAGAGGTAAGAGACAGAGACTCACAGATTCTTAGATTATTTCTCTCAAAGGCGCTAGCTCCGGGGAGACCCAGTGGTTATGAGCATAATTGGTTTCGAGAGTACAACTCACACAGTCTCGTCTCACAAGACGGGGAAATGATAGCCAGTAATAACGGCATGATATTAAAGGAAAGAGTATGTAATACCAATGAGGGTAAAACATATTTTTCTTCAACAGCAGCACAACAGAACGTTGGAAGACACAGTCACCAGGTACAAGTGAAGGTTAGGAATTTAAGTTACCAATAGTGTCCTTCAGCAGTTAGCCTCGTCTGAGAATATCGGGTTTTTCTGATATCTGTGTCACAGGGACCCCATTCTGTATCTTTTTCCCCCACTATGACATTCTTCTGTACCCTATGGCTCTCTATTTTACCCCATGATGCCCACCTGTACCCCATGGCACTACTGTATCTCTGAATGAGAATCTTTAAATAAGATTCTCCCATCCCCAGACACTCCTGTGGTTGGATGGACGTGACATATCCCCGCCTCCTTCACAACACCTCAAAAAAAAATGTCAGTGTTCATAATCTATTTTTCTAAGTGGGGACGAAGGTAGTGGTGTCGATGACGTGGGAGAGAGAGAGAGAGAGAGAGAGAGAGAGAGAGAGAGAGAGAGAGAGAGAGAGAGAGAGATGGTTCGCTAATACGACGCAGTAACTCCCACCCCTCCCATTGTCATAGTCATTTCGACCCCCACCTCCCTGTGCCGTTGAAGTCATCCTTACCCCTCCCTCCGTCCCAGCCATCCCCATCCCTCTCAAAGTCCCGGTCATCCCAACCGTCCCAGTCACCCTGTCCCTCTCTCCCAGTGTCCCAGCCGCCCCTACCTCTTCCTCGTAACAAAGACTATATAAAAGATTCGGTGCAGCAACTGTCCGCAGTGTGACAAGTCTCCGTCATACTGCTAGTGTAACCACTGTCCGTAGCGTGACAGGACCCGTCACACTGCCAGTGTAACCACTGTCCGCAGCGTGACAGGACCCGTCACACTGCCAGTGTAACCACTGTCCGTAGCGTGACAGGACCCGTCACACTGCCAGTGTAACCACTGTCCGCAGCGTGACAGGACCCGTCACACTGCCAGTGTAACCACCGCCTGCAGCGTGACAAGTCTCCGTCACACTGACAGTAACGTCCGCAGTGTGACAAGCCTCCGTCACACTGTCATGCTCCTTCCTGACAGGTCTGGGCCGAGACTGAACGTAAGGATCAACCGAGAGGAATTTCCCTGTGAACTGCATCACAGCAGACCCCGGCGCCGGCCCTGTCCTCGTTGTACAGAGAATTCCCGATTAATTTGCAGGTGACCACATAGTGGGAGTGGAGGGAGAGAGAGAGAGAGAGAGAGAGAGAGAGAGAGAGAGAGAGAGAGAGAGAGTGAGAGAGAGAGAGAGAAGAGAGAGAGAGAGAGAGTGGAAAAAAATATATATATGGTAATTAATTCGGATGCCGTTAGAGGCTTCGCCACCACAAAGAAGTTCCCCGCGGATGCTTGAGCAAACGCCGAAATAAGGAAACGATTTTTATTCTTTCCCATTTCCTATTTTTTTTTTTCTTCCTCGAAGAGGGAGACACACACACACACACACACACACACACACACACACACACACACACACACAAATCCATGTAATCTCCCACGATCAGGCGAATGCCAGGTCAGCGTACGTCTGTGTGTCCCTCATCCGGGATTTATCTCCGGAGCCTAAAGGTCCCCACTCCCCTAGAGTCATGCCAGAAAGATGGACCTTAAGCGGCTATTGATGACAGCATTTTCTTCACCCTTCTTTCTCGGGGGCGTTTGAATCGATAGGACCCGGTTGTGCTGGTAGACGTCGCCACTAGAGGGCAGTGTGGCTAGTCCCCTCTGTCCGTAAGTCCGTCTGTCTGTCTCTCTGTCTCTCTCTGTCTCTCTGTCTGTCTGTTGGTGCGTCCCTGTGGTCGTAGCGAATGACCCAGAATATGACACGTTTCATGAATCAACATGAGATTTTAACCCTTTGAGCACGACGACGGTACGACCCCCAGAGTATGAAGAGGTACGACCCCTGAGCACCACGAAAGTATGACACCTTTTGAGCACGACGGAATAACCCTTGGGGTATGATGGCCTGACCTCTGACCTGAACCTGTAAGGATCAGGTCAAAAGCCATTCCATCATACCCCAGGGTCATCATGCTCCAGGGTCTCACTGTCGTGTTTAAAGTTCTCCTGTCGTGCTCAGGTGCCTAACCTTCTTGCTCAAGTGTCGTACAGTCGTGCTTAATGGTCGTATTGCCGTGCTCAAGTGTCTTACCTTCGTGTTCAAAAAGTCGTTCCTTCAAGGGTTGTACTGTCGTGCTCAAGGGCCCTTCCTTCAAGAGTCGTAGTGTCGTGTTCAAGGGTAGCACCATCGTGCTCAAGGGTCGTGCCTTCGCGCTTGACAAGCACCCTTTTGGGAAACGTTGTCCCTTGTCTGTCGTTCCCAGGCTACTCTGTGGTCGTGCCCTATGGTGGAGATGGTCTTGACAACTCACTGACAGCTTCCTGTAGCTTCGACACCGTGCGGAAGCATTGCCAGGCATTACGGGTAGCGTCATCTGTACAAGGGTTCGTAAAAAAGGGGACATCTACCCCTTTGTACATATCCTCAACTGCAACTCCTCCCACATCACCTCCAAGTTAACCAACAGAAGCAATCAGTCTCCAGAGGTTACCTTTGCCAAACAGTGTGATGTACCTGTTACGTCATCTTCAAACATCAAAGTCTTGAACGAAAAACATCTCGCTCATCATCAAAATTATTTTTTCGTGTGTGTAGTGGTGGGCGTCAGGGCTGTGAATCACGTGAGCCTGTGGTCGAGTTCAGGGTCAGGTAGATGTTCATCCTTCCCTTTTGGGCTGGTCGATAGATGGATACCTGACACACACACACACACACACACACACACACACACACACACACACACACACACACAGTCACACACACACACACACACACACACACAAACACACACACAGACACACCTATATATATATACATATATATATATATATATATATATATATATATATATATATATATATATATAGAGAGAGAGAGAGAGAGAGAGAGAGAGAGAGAGAGAGAGAGAGAGAGCTAGCTCGTGCGGTGGTGTCCTAAACATGGATCACAACAGGTCGACGGTAAGGGTCACCACCACACGTCACAGGGTCATCCCAGGCCTTAGGCTCAGCAGCACAATAACAGAAGGTACCATTAAAAACGTCGATATCTATTGACTGGCGGAGTCCTGGAAC
>NC_092226.1:23957001-23959501 GCF_036320965.1 Panulirus ornatus
CACACACACACACACACACACAAAACAGCCTAAGCCAGGTACCCATTAACTGACCAGCCCCAAGGGGAGGACGAACACCTGGGATTGGCTGTGGGCCTCCTGCCGCGCTAAGGATTCGAACCCATTGTGGATCTGGCACGCTAACCCCTGCACCACGGAAGCTCGTTTTTGTTGACACAAATACCCAGATATACATAATCATACACACAAATGCGATAGAGAAATGTTTCGTTTTTTCCCTCCATCACGCTAGAGCAGAGCGAGAGGAGCTCAGTACCTGTGTAATTCCCTTACGTCACCAGTTCAACCCACAGAGCCGGAAGGGTTCTCAAGGCTACCTTTAAAACACGTTACAGGCAAGTCCCTCCCACAGGAACATCTACTCTAAAAAGTTTCATCTCACCTCGAGTCACTGGACTTTGTGATGTTGGCTCGTAGTTTGGTAAACCGTCTTGCTTTGCCATTTTGTACTTTAGGACCTTTTAAAAGGATCTTCCATTTTGTACTCTGGGATTCTGGGATTTTTACCACGGACTATATGGCACTCTAGGATCTATGATTCTACCATGTAACTCTAGGAGTTTTTAGGTCTACTGTGTGGTACCTCAGGGCCACCGTGAGTTCCATACATCAAAGAACCGACTCCAGGAGTGATGAAATTATGGGAGGGTTTGGAAAATATGAGTTGGTTCTTTGCCAAGAAATTTGTACCCACGGCTGGGTGTTTCTTTTGGGGGCTGGTATTGTGACATTCTGTGGTTGAAAAACCACTCCTAAACACATTTTTGAGTTTAGGTCATATTTTGGAGTCCATGATCCTAGCTCTGACGGGGAATTACTACCAACATTTTGAACCCCCTCAGGTCTTGTTCTCATTATCTAAAATCATAAATATCTCATTTCAGTGGATATATTTCATTTTAGTGGATATATTTCATTTCAGTGGATACATTTCATTTTCATCGTACAACTGACCCATGACTAACTTGTTTGAAAGGGTCCTGGTGTTACCTAAGACCTTCTCAAAGGCTCCTTTTGCCCAAGGCTGCTCTACTTCCAGTAGCAGGGAAATGAGATTCCTTTGAATGACGTTCTTTGACGAAATTGTATTTCTAATTACAAAGCGTCGCCAAAGATGACTTTTCACTCGCAGCGCATCCTTTAGCGGGAGACAGAGAGAGAGAGAGAGAGAGAGAGAGAGAGAGAGAGAGAGAGAGAGAGAGAGAGAGAGAGAGAGAGAGAGAGACTGAAATAAGACAACATCCTGGAGATGCGCCTTATCATACACATCAGAGTAAAGGGAGAAAGATGCGCAGAAGAAAAAATGGATAGATATGCACAAACTGCTACACTTTGACTTACAGTGTAAACGTTCCCACACTTCTACAACATTGTCCCTTACATTGCCACAGTGTTCCTTCCATACACACTGCTACGCTGTTCCTTACACACACACACACACACACACACACACACACACACACACACACACGCTGCCAGTCTCTATCATGCAAAGCACAAAAAATTAAAGACCTTGGATTGATCATCAGTTACATTATAAAAGACGCAGTGCTTAAGGGCATGATATAAAGCGAGGAGAATGTTTGGTTTCATTGCTAGAACTATAAACTATGTCGTAAGACAACGTCCTAGTCAGACCACTTTTATTATACGCTGTATAGTTCTGGGCAAGGGACTTTGTGAAACACAAAGAAAAGCTAAAAACGAATTCAAAGAAGAGCAACAACCCACTTGTGTCATCTAAATTTATTTTTCTCTAACAAAAAATAAGGAAAGGGGTAATCTCTAAGATTTGATAAAAAAGAAATATGTAGTGTTAACAATAGCGATAATGTAACTTACGATGATTTCCTCGCAGTAGAGGTAGATACAATGACGAGAAATAATGGTCAGAAGAAAAAAAACGAAACAAGATAGGTAGGCAAAAAAAAATAAAAAAATCTTCGCCAGTAGAGTTAATAGATTTCAAGTAGGCTGACTGATGATATGAAGTCTGTCAGCACATGTTGAGGAAAGGCTAGACAAACACTTTGATGACATCAGTTACTGGATAAACCACTTCAAGAACAACAGTGTAATAGATACGCTGGTTAGTTTCTTTTCTCTTTACTGAGTAGCGATGAAAGACACCTGTTCGGAAGCTATAAGTTCAGAATTTGCGTCTCATTTATCTATTTACGGTTAACCAAGGACCATTATCTGTGAAAGACTCCTGATGCTACCCAGGTCCTTCCCAAAGGCTGTGCTACTTACAGTAGCATGGAAATGTAGATTCCTTTACACCGAGAAGTTCTTTGATAAGACTGTACTCCCAGTGATAAAGCCTCACTGAAGGAGACTTTTTACTCGTGGTGAAACTTCCAGTGGATGTTGTCCAATAAAATGTTTACGTTCAATTCATCCTCTCGTATGAAAATCTGTTTCTACATTTTTCTTTAAGTGGTGTTCTTTCATAGCCATTTTCCTGCCAATTGGTATG
>NC_092226.1:23964501-23987001 GCF_036320965.1 Panulirus ornatus
ATGTGAAGCGTCTGGGGTAAACCATGGAAAGCTGTGTAGGTATGTATATTGCGTGTGTGGACGTGTGTATGTACATGTGTATGGGGGGGGTTGGGCCATTTCTTTCGTCTGTTTCCTTGCGCTACCTCGCAAACGCGGGAGACAGCGACAAAGTATAAAAAAAAAAAAAAAAAAAAAAAAAAAAAAAATAAGGAAAGGGGTAATCTCTAAGATTTGATAAAAAAAAAATATGTAGTGTTAACAATAGCGATAATGTAACTTACGATAATTTCCTCGCAGTAGAGGTAGATACAATGACGAGAAATAATGGTCAAAAGAAAAAGAAAACGAAATAAGATAGGTAGGCAAAAAAAAAAAAAAAAAAAAATCTTCGCCAGTAGAGTTAACAGATTTCAAGTAGACTGACTGATAACATGAAGTCTGTCAGCACACGTTGAGGAAAGGCTAGACAAATACTTTGATGACATCAGTTACTGGATAAACCATTTCAAGAACAACAGTGTAATACATACGCTGGTTAGTTTCTTTTCTCTTTACTGAGTAGCGATGAAAGACACCTGTTCGGAAGCTATAAGTTCAGAATTTGCGTCTCATTTATCTATTTACGGTTAACCAAGGACCATTATCTGTGAAAGACTCCTGATGCTACCCAGGTCCTTCCCAAAGGCTGTGCTACTTACAGTAGCATGGAAATGTAGATTCCTTTACACCGAGAAGTTCTTTGATAAGACTGTACTCCCAGTGATAAAGCCTCACTGAAGGAGACTTTTTACTCGTGGTGAAACTTCCAGTGGATGTTGTCCAATAAAATGTTTACGTTCAATTCATCCTCTCGTATGAAAATCTGTTTCTACATTTTTCTTTAAGTGGTGTTCTTTCATAGCCATTTTCCTGCCAATTGGTATGTCGGACCAAGACCATGGTGGGTGGAGAGGAGTACATCTGTTTAGATTACGAATCTAAGAAGCCATTATTGTCCTCCAGCAGAAAAGCTCGTCACAGATCTGACTTTCTCATAAACAAAGTATACATGTCAAGGGAAGCCTTCTCGATATGAGTTAAAGTCACCAACGGCGTACCGCAGGGTCAGATCCTAGGACCAGTGATTATTATTCTTGATCTGTGTGAATGACTTGCCTGAAGGAATGGACTCCTACCTGAGTATGTTTGCGAATGATGCTAGGGTAAGAAGGGAAGCAAAATGGAGGAGGATTGCATTGGTTTACAAAGGGACCTAAACAAACTCCAAAGTTGGTCTGATGCAAAGTTGATGACATTTAGCCCTAGTATGTGCAAAGTAATGAGGGTGAGGCACAGTGAAGGAAGGCCTCAATATAAATTCTATGTAGCAGGAAATAGGCCTCGGGAATTTATGTGTGAGAAGGAACTGAGAGTTGACATCGGCACCAGCGTGTCGCCAGGAAAAGAGTGAAGGAGACAAATGGTCTGTCAGTACTGGAACAATATCAGAATAACATTCAAGTATATGAATAAGGAAATATCAAGCAAGCTTATGACATCCTACATTAAGCCAAAATTAGAACATGCTTCTCAGATTTGGTCACAGCACTGAAAAAGTACGAAGAGGTAACAGAGAAGGTCCGGAGGATTGCACCAAAGATAGCATCAGAATTAAGAAAGCCGAATTACAGAGAAAGGCTCCAAGCCTTGAATTTGCCCTCTAGAGGTGAGAGTGAGGGGTTACCTGGTCATAAACATAGAGATTTTAAACCAGAATGATGACATAGACAGTGAACAGTTCTTTGAAAGATATAGAGATAGAACAACCAGAGAGCATAACATAGAATTAAGCAAGGAACTTATTGAAAAAGATGTAAAGAAGTGCTTTCCTAGTTCAAATATGATGGAAGAACTGAATAAACCTAATGAGGAAGTGGTAATTGCGTATGGCATACAAAAGTCTAGAAAGTTTTATGATGATAGAGACTGTTCAAGAGATAGGACCCCATGAATGTGAAAATCTTCCCAGTGCTGTACAAATATGTGCTTACACACACACACACACACACACACACACACACACAGAAACACACACACACACACACGCACACACACTACATAATACTGCGACACCTTTATATATCCACATATCTTCTGGTGTTTCAAAGACACGCTACTAATCTCTCCCGTAAACACACTGTGTGTACATGTGTGTGTGTGTGTGTGTGTGTGTGTGTGTGTGTGTGTGTGTGTGTGTGTGTGTATGCGTGTGTGTTTTTATTAAGGAGAGGGAGTTCTGCAGTCGTTGGGTAACTTTTTCTACTATCATGTACATTTTTAATTTCTATCTAATTCCCTAATTCAGTAACTTAAAACTCCGATTCTTCTGTTCATCCACAACTCTTATACCGGGTAAGTACTCCTTTACATCCCTTTAGATAGGTTTTTCCCTTAATCTTATCTTATGGCCTTTGACGGCACAATCCCTTCATCTTTCGTGAACTGTTCAAACATCACTTCTACACAATCAAACACGATAGAAACATTATAAAAGGTTGTGACTAGGTCACGCCTCACTCCTCTCTCTTCCATAGTCGGCAAATTTAAGGTCTCAAGCCTTTCCCCGTAACTCAGAATCTCGGTACCTTCTGCGGGTTGTGTTCTTTTCAATCCTTGATAATACAGGATGAAATCTGACACTGACGTGGATGAAGACCACGACACTAGCCGTCCTGGATGAGAGATCTGATCATAGCCTCCCTGTGGCCATATATATGTGTATATGTGTGTGTATATATATATATATATATATATATATATATATATATATATATATATATATATATATATATATATATATATATATATATATGTGTGTGTGTGTGTGTGTGTGTATGAGGGGATGGGCCATTCTTCGCCTGTTTGCTGACGCGAGAAACGGCTATCAAGTGGGATAGATAGATGATATATATGAAAAGTGCGTCTGGTTAAACCCCATCCATACATCCGTGTTCGCAGCTTTCACCGACGTTCCTCCGTCATCGCAACAACCCGGCGTTGGAATCGAGAGGCGAATCAGATCCCGATCTGCCTGAGTTAACGAGATGGTCACACTCATCATGCGATATGCCTGCAAAGCTTGTGAAACATGCACGACATTAACTAAAGCTTATATCCTCCTGTATAAGTCAGTCTTTCCAGCACAACTAATCCCAAGATATGAATCTATACTTCTGAAGAGTAAATAAGAGGATCCAAGTATGTTTTGGCGGAGTTTCGCATAGGCTTAAGAATATTCAAAAGACATTCACATTAATGCTTTATTTTCGCGTTGGCAGTGATATTCCTAACATGGAAAAGAACATCTCTTTTGTATTAATTACAAAGTCGTAGAAATATTCAAATGATTTTCATTTTGATATTTTTTTCTTTTGCGCTGGCAGAAATATTTCTAGAACGGGGAAAATAACCTATATTGTATCAGTTCATTGAAAAAATGATTACCCGAATTCATCTCATAATTCCATACAGTTCATCGCTAATATGTAACGAGTGGTAGATGTTAGAAAATTCTATAAAGAGACGACTGAACTGCTTGAAGCTTTTTTATGGGTCTTGTTCGACGTCGATCTCCGAAGCGTCATTTCAGGTTCCTTGAAGTTTATATCCATTTTCTTGCCACATGATCTTCATATCTGAGCATTACACCTCCGTCGAAGATGAGATAATCGTTGAATAACTTATTTCAAGAATGAATGATATAGATTTGATAGATTTTTGTTAACTTTTTAACTTTTTTCTTTCTTTCGCGAATGAAGCCTCGTAACTGGAGAATTCAGCACCAGAATAGATTAATATTCTCATTCATACTTTCCTATAAAATTTCCAAGACAGTAAATCTTCTGTGTACTACACTTTGTCCCGTCACTAAACCTGATATACATGCAATACTTTCATGCTTATATTCCGTTCTTATCCAAAGGGAAATGAAACACGATAAGTTCCCAAGTGCACTTTCGTGTAATGATCACATCACGAAAGTGCGCTTAAGAAGTTATCGTGTTTCATTTCCCTGAGGATAAGAAAGGAATCTTGTTTATCACACGTTCGATTGTGATATTTCCCAACTTACTCTTATATGTACACACACACACACACACACACACACACACACACACACCTAGACTAAACTAGGTATCCATTTATGGGAGGATGAACACCTTGGTTGGGTTTGGGCTGACTGCTGCTCATAGTATTCGAAACATGTGGGTTGGGGCCGTGGTGACGCAAACCACCACACCACAGAGGCCCTTGAGCGTATGTGCCTATGTGTGTGTGCATGTGTAAATTTCTCTATGAATGTGTGTACTGAATGTAAATGGTGTATGTGACTGTGCGTACAATTACTTAATTGTTCTGTACATGGAAGGAGTTCTACATTCATGCCGCCCCCCCCCCTCCCATCCCCCCTATCTCTAGAACTTTCCCTACTTTCGTAGAGCTTTTCAAACTTCTGTATGCTGTTGACATTCACAGTCTCATAACACCGTTCATGCCGTTCACCCACTACGTTCGTACTATAAAAGTACTTCTTTACATCCTTTCTTGCATGCATTTTTTTCCCAATTTCATGTTATGCCCTCCGATTGTTCTTAATGCCGCAGCATTCAAAGTACAAATTATTACAAATTATTGTAAAGAGGAATTCAAGCAGCAAGAGACCACTGGGTCCTTTCGAAAATGTTTGTGACAGTGGAAGACATGAGAAATTCACAGGTTAGTGTGGTAAGAGGAGAGCAGCATGTAGATGACTTAGAGAGAAATACCCGCATACTTTATATGCAACAAATGAGTCGCTGATAATGTCACTTGTGGATTTCAGACAAAATGTTTGTCAAGGTTATTCGCAAACGTATTTCTTGTGATCCTGTCAGCTACTTTAATGTCTAGATCATTGTATGTAGTAAGTATCCTGTTGAAAAAAATAAGTCCTTTATCTCACTCGAATTATAATGCTTTCCCACTAGTTTGTATCCATTACTAGAAGTGAAATCAGAGATATCTAGCCTTAATAATCAGCTCCGATCGAGAACGTCAAAACCTTTGATTATCTCTGAATGCCTGCATTGAATCAAGTCTTGCCCGCCTCTCTTCTAAAACAGATATGCTTCAGTCGTTTAATCAGCTCATATGATCTGCCTCTCAGTCCTGGAATCACCTTGGTAGCTTTCTCCATGTCTCTTCTCATGTTAGGGTGACCAAAACTGAGCACAGTAGTGAAGATGGGGAACGCGCCAGTAGATGACACAGAGCGAGGACAATTTCCTTTGGCTTAATCTCGGAGACCCTACTTATAGAATCAAGAAATTTCTTCGCCTTTTCTTTTTTTGACAGCTTCCGTGCGCTCCTTACTTGGCTGTGAGTCATCAGAGATGATTAAACCTAACAGTTTTCCCCATTTACCTTTTGAAAAGCTCAGTAGAATTCATACTATAGGTTGTTTTCTCACAGTTACCATCGAAATGTGTTAACCTTTGCATCTGTCGATATTTGGATTCATTTGCCATCAGCTAACCCAGACCAGCAGAGTGTCTACGTCGGTTTGAAGTTGCTGAGGTTCAGTTTCTATCGTAGATTTATTTGCCAGCTTTGTTTCGTCCGCGATATGTACATGAGGAAGAGAACTGGTCCCAAGATTGTTCACTGTTTACGGAATCAACTTGACTGAAAAACTTAGATGTTGTGATCATGTGTGTGTGTGTGTGTGTGTGTGTGTGTGTGTGTGTGTGTGTTACGGGGATAAAGTTTTACACTCGTTTTGCCCCATCACTTAATCATGTATATTTTGCTTTCCTATTGTGCATACACACACTTACACACACACACACACACACACTTACACACACACACACACACACACACACACACACACACTGCTGAGGTGGCTCTAGGCCAACTGCTGCGCCTAGGATTCGAACCCGGGCGGACCGTTGCAAAGAATCATATTGTCAGCGACGGTGTGTGCGTGTGCTCTCGTGGTACGGAGGGAGGTAAGCATGCCACGGTGTGTTTTGAAATGATTTCTTGATGCGAAAATATCACATAATTACAGCGGTATAATGGCACCATGACAGATCTGCAGTCATTTTCATCATAATTCCACAAAAATACGACCAAGTCCGCTCTCCCTTCTGGCAAGCCCGCAAGAAAAAGACGGTATTCGATTTCTTCTTTGCCTGGTCCATAGAAGCAATGCAATCTTCGAACTCCTTTCTACATATTCCTTATGATCAAGACAGTATTCGATCTCCTCTCTGCTTAGTCAATCTTCGATCTCCATTTTTCACATAGTCCATAGGAGCAAGACAGACGTAAGAATTAGATCTCCAATACGCTATCTGTCCATCAGGAAACTGTTTACATTTCCCTCGTATTACAAGGCTTTGAGAGACGTACGAGATCCAGCCCGTGTTGCTGCCAGCCATCACGCAGTGTAAACATAACCAAGGAAAATACTCGAAAACTAGCGAGCAAGATCCTTCAGTGTCCCCTGGTTAATCCTGGCTATCATCAAGTACTACATGTATTACCGAATTTCATTTATATATCTGTCTATCAGCTTTTTAATTATATATATATATATATATATATATATATATATATATATATATATATATATATATATATATATATATACAATTAGTATTATCATTAGAATATCACACACCCGTAGCAACTTCGAGGGTTCTGTACTCCACCCAGAAGGAAAATCATCGGTCTCCATTGCAACCAAATATTCCTGTACATGACTGTACTCCTTTCCGTCCACTGACGATGATGTAACCTTGCTAAAGGAAACCTCTCGCTCGCGGTGTGGCCATTAACAGGCGCATTCCAGTAACGCTTTTATTTCTGATTCCATCTAGAGGGTGTTACCGGACTCCGGTTTATTATTTCAAACGGTCGAAAGGGGGTACACTCCCATGAGTGACTCCTCTTGTTCCAAAGGATTTATCATCTCCCTCCTCCTGAAAGGAGGGCAATCCTCCGATAGAAGTTAAAATACTCACGTATACCCATGCCAGCATTAAACATGAACCTGATACATCGTACGTCAACCACAACCAGTATCAGTGCGGTAGACTGATAACTGCAGAATGGAAGCCATTAAAGAACCTCCCTGGGCAAAGCAAACCTGACAGAATACAAGATGAAGTAAACACAAAGATCGTAAATCTAATACCTCTACTGACGAGCAAAGTTAAGATGGTTGAGACACCTGGAGTCAGAGGATGTAGAAAGAATACGTAAAGTAGCATTTCACTCCGTTGGAAGAAGACCAGGAGGCAGTCACAAAAGGAGATGGACAAGTGATGTCCAGGAAATATGAACGAATTATGGAATGCGAAGATCGGGTGTAGAATTGTAGGAGGATGGAATCCTCCAAAATAGAGTGAAATAGCGGCATGATCCTTCTCATTGACTAACTGAAATATACATATATGTGTATGTGTGTGTATGTGTGTGTGTGTGTGTGTGTGGTGCGTGTGTGTGTGTGTGTGTGTGTGTGTGTGTGTGTAATCGTCTGGTGTTACCTCACCTCACCAGCTAGAGGTTAAACCGCGTGTGAAAAGATACCCTGACGAGACTGTATCGCTGGGAATTAAGTCTCATCAAAGAACTTCTCACTCAAAGGGTCTTTGTTTCTCTGCTACATGTAGTAGCGCAGCCTTGGGCTACAGGAGCCTTTAGAAAGAGACAATGTGTAACACCAAGTCCCTTTCATAGAAATTGGGCCTGGGGCACTTATGAAAAAAGAAATAAGATGATGTTGATCTCTTATTCGAGCGTTTAGATTATTCTCATATTCATGAGATAATTAAACCTTTATGGTTTCACTCTATACTCTCTTAAGATCATCACACATATACGTTAACTCTAGCTATAATGGGTGCCCGCTGATTATATGGGAAGGTATGGGATATGCTAGTTTATTCTTATCACAACCTTTTGAACAATTCTTACCAAATGATCTCTAAATTTCCATTAAACCAACGGGTATCAGATATCATTCACAAAGTAATTGCAGGTGAGCACGTGATTGCAGGTGGAAACATATAATTGGAAGTATATTTCACTCATTAATGACATTTTCGATAAGTGCGATGTACATTTACTTTCACATTTTCAGTCCAGTTTCAAGCATTAATGCTGAGAGGCTTGCTAAAGGTAGGGAAAGCTGCTGGGTGCAACGATGAGATGAACAGCATACTATGTCCTCTCTGAAGAACCTGTGTGTGTGTGTGTGTGTGTGTGTGTGTGTGTGTGTGTGTGCCAGGCATGAGCGTCACGAACAAGCAGCCAGCTGATAAGGGTAATGACAAGTGAGGGAAAGGAAAGAAAGAGGAGAAAAGGAAGGAGAAGAGAGATAGGTCAAGGGGGCATTTGGTCGTTGGCGAGGCGGATGTGCCGCGAAGGGAAAAAAGTATTTGAAGCATCTGTAATTGTTGATGTCTTGTTTGTGCTTTGAAGTGCGTGCCGCCGCGAGTGTGACTGTGACCGCCCTTCGCCACAGGACTTCCAGGATGTAGAGATCGTTGCGGTCACCATAAAACTTCGGGATGGACGCTCTTAAAGGCGCCCTAGCGACCTCTTTAACCGGAAGACGCCTCGAGCATTGCGGATAGACGCTCTCTTGTCTGCCCTCACCTCCGTAACGAGGAAATGCCAGAGTCGCGGGAATAAACACCTTGAAGGCTCCTTGTTAACCCTTAAACCAAAATAACACTTTAGACTAAAAGGTGAATAGGTTACAAGAGCCTTTTTTGCTTCCCAATTTTCCAACAAACCCAGAGAACACGGGGGTATGTATACATGTTCTAAAGGCCCTACGACATCCACAGTCACCAACAGGCCTCTTCCTGAATTGGGAACAGATAATACGAAAACGCTATGACGGAGACCGTAAGCGGCCACCACTTTGCTCGACCAACCTCTCTTGGAATTGTCGTCGAGCGCACGAGAGAGAGAGAGAGAGAGAGAGAGAGAGAGAGAGAGAGAGAGAGAGAGAGAGAGAGAGAGAGAGAGAGAGAATATATGAAGGTGCTGAGGAGTCGCTGAAGAGAACTTAGCAACCAAGACGTCTTTATGAACTCCAGGCCTCCAAAAACCTCATTAATTCCGAGGTAATGAGTTAAACTGCATAAGAAATGGACCCTCTGAGGTATTCATTCATAAATGCATGTATATTCTGTATCATCTTCCATTTTAAGATAACTTGCTAAGTAAAATACAAAGCAAGGTTTCCCTCATACATATACATTAGTGAGTGCATCTGTGTATCTGTGTAATCATCCACTTTTTTCTATACAGGGATATATATGTATATAGATGGAAAACTTACACCCCTTTATGTTTCTTGGACTTCGGATAACTCAAGGTGTATTCCAGGAAGTAACTGGATTTAGTTGTTCTTTTGTGTGATACTTTTTTTTTGCATGAAGGCTGTCATTGTTATCATTACCATTATTATCATTATCATACTCAAACTCAAAACCTCTTTCACTGAAGGGCTCCTGAAGTTTCAAACTGCGCTACTTCCAGAAGCAAGGATATGCTGGACTCCTCTAGAGTAAACATTTCGTAGATGAAGCTGTAACCCCTTTCCTCAGTTGACGATGTTACAGTCTCGCGGTATAGACGCAGAGTCGAAATTCGGTAACACAATATATATATATATATATATATATATATATATATATATATATATATATATATATATATGTGTGTGTGTGTGTGTGTGTGTGTGTGTGTGTGTGTGTGTGTGTGTGTAGAAGCATTGCCAGTCTCCAACTGCGCATGGTTACATCACAAATACAAAGTCATTTTCGACGAGGCTGTAACATCGTCAATGGACTGGTAGGAGTACAGTCTTGTGAGGCTCTTCTTATTCCAAAGGAGTCCACCATTTCCCTGCTTCTGCTTTGAGTGTAACTTAAAGCTGCAGAAACTCTATAAAAAGTGTCCTTGGGATGCATGATAGTTTAAGTTAGTATATATATATATTCCTACGACTCCACGAGGACTCATAGGAATATCTTGATCACGCGCAAAATTGTGATCCTTTCCAATATATATATATATATATATATATATATATATATATATATATATATATATATATATATATATATGTGTGTGTGTGTGTGTGTCACTGGACTCCGCCTTCATGGGATTGTGCCGCAAGCCATTAGTCACTATTGTATCATCGTCAGATAACGAAACAAAGTTCACCACAGTCTCGTTCGAAAACTTCTTTCTTCTAAGGAGTACCTGTGCCCTCTACTGGAGCTGCAGGAACCTCTGGAAGAAGAGGGATTCTGAGGTAACATCAAGACCTTTTAAGGAGGGGGTCCTGGGATATATGTATATAAATATATATATATATATATATATATATATATATATATATATATATATATATATATATATATATGTGTGTGTGTGTGTGTGTGTGTGTGTGTGTGTGTGTGTGGTTTAAACAAGACCAAAGATAAGAAACGGAATGCGTGAAGTGAAGACGTTATTCGAGCATTGTTTTGAGACGACAACTTCCTCCCGCACGATGCGACGATACGTACTCAGCTTTAGAGGTGTCTCTCGACAAGGTATACACACCCCTCCCCCTTCACGTACTCTTGCTCCCCCTACCCTCCCCATCCTCACACACCCTGACCTTTCAGGTACCTAGAACTCACAAATCACCCAGACTCTCCTACTAACATCCATTCCCAATCCCTGAACAGCTTCACACTTCGAACAACCTGATTTGCACGAGCTCTGAGGCTCAACAGACACTGAGGCTCCCAGAACCAACACATCCTGAGCTCCTTCCTCCTCCGCCTCACTCAGGGCTGTGAAACAGTATGATACTCAACACACCAATGTTATAATCACATATCATTATCTTCCGTTTGTCTGAACCAATCCTCTCCTACCCATACTGAACTGGAGGCAACACACACTGAACCTCAATACACATTTGACTTTTTACACCAAAATTTTAACCAACAGATTATACCTTACACAAATCGGCCATCTACAAACTGGTCCTTCTTCATAGAATGAGCCTCTACACACTCCGAACCTTAAGCTGAAGTTCATACACTATGAACTCTTGAACTGAAATTCCTACACTCTGAACTCCATACACCCTGAACCCTTAAGGTAACCTTCATACACTGAACTCGATACACTCTAAACCCCACACACCTGAACTCTTAAACGTAAGCTCATACACTGAACTCAGTACACCCTGAACCCTTAAAGTGAAGTTCGACACTGAACTCGACAAACCGTGAGCCCTTAAATAGGTTTAAATACTCGGAACTCTACACATACATCGAACTCTTAAACCGAAGTTCAAATTCTCTAAACTTCACACACCTTGAACCCTTAAAGTGAATTTCATACACTGAATTCCACACACTGTGAACCCTAAAACAGACGTTTCATACAATGCGAACTACCACATACACCAACCTTCTTATTACTGGTCTGTCTAAGCATTACGAACACCTCCTTACGTCCTGACGCCAAATCTCCATACCCCAATCAGATATTCACAGATGTGGTCTCACGATTAGTATACACGGCCATTGATAATTACACAGACAAGTAATATTGAAATGATTACTCCGTAAGTAATAACTGTAACAGGTACATTAGCATAATGATTTCTGCTATCATCATAAAACGACATAATTTCGATTTAATTTCCTGATGGCATATGTTGAGTCGATGAAAACCATTATCACACTCATTTATATTCGAAGTTGTGGACTGTGTCTATCTAAGGATTCATTGATATCTCAAAGTATAGGCCTATCTCTGTGATAATACTGCTAAACAGATAATCCTGGCAAAATGATAATGAAAACAATATGATACTTTTAGGAAAACTGTATATAGATAAGTGAATAATGATATGTACATCTATATCTGTATTAAACAACACACACACTCACACACACACACACACACACACACACATATATATATATATATATATATATATATATATATATATATATATATATATATATATATATATAAGGCTTATGTTACTCGTCCTAATCCACAGAAACAATTGTCATGACAGTATCAAACTAAGCTACAACATGGATTATAACATAGTGAAGCTGCTATCATAATTAGAGTGAAAGATGGTAACCATTACCCCAAGCTATCGTCCTGATCTGGTCAGTACCGACAAGATACCTGCTAGATAAACACGCAGCCATCGAGATCTCTGGACAGACGGCCCAAAAACAGCGTTTTGACCACCCGAGGCCTGCCCTTACCACCCATACTGCCGACGAGGGCGACGTAGAAAGTAGTAGGGGGAGAGTGAAACTGGGAGCTAGTGGAGGTAAGCGTTGGTTGAGGGAGGAAGGGGTGTTACATATCACTGTTACCTCCTGAAAGGTCGGCCATCTTGAGCACAGCCCGTCTTGATGCTAACCTACCTTTAGCTCGGGAGGTCTTTAAATGGGTTGGATGGGAAGGGTAAGTACCGACCACCGTTCCTGTGTCTTCTGTCGTCCGACTCCCGCGACCCTACCCCTAGGATGGAACTCCACGGGAATTTTCGAAAGTCTCTCGTTAATGTGATTTACTGGCGTCTGGGTGAAGGGGTGGGGGGGGATCCTTTCTTGCCGCACGATCCACAAATGACACCACAGCGTCCACAAATGTCGACAAACCCTCTTATTCCTTCGTTGTTGACATCCGCCAAGTCCATCTCCCAATGGTGTCGGTGGAAGGAATCGTCAATGTGCGCGCTGAGTGGCTCCGGTAAACACAGGTTATGCTCTATGAGTGGCCCGCGCCGTCATTTGCTGAGCTGGGCGCCGAGAGGACACACGAGAAGGCGCCGCGACACCCCGGAGAAGTACCTGAAAACTTGCCACCTATTTCATTAAGAAATAAATATTCTCCGTGTATTTTTCTTGAGGATTAGTAAGATATTTCTCTTCCTGTGTACAAGAAGAACCATTCACAGAAGAAGATGTAGAAAGTTTGGAATTGAGATATGTAGAAATAAAGGAGTGTTTTCCGGAGCGGCCCTAGCGGTGGCGGTGGGAGGTGTCGGCGCGGATGTAGGCAGTGTCCGCGTCATAAGCCCCGCCCATATGGTCTTCAAGCTGTCCGGACCGCGCTCCTACACAACACTTCCACCCCTATTTTGTCCAGATTTTTTTACCTTTCATTTGTACAAGAATTCTCACACTAGTAGAGGGGAATTTTTCGCTTCCTCTTTCATAGACTTGAAGGGATAAGGAAGTAGTTGAATGGATTGATGGACTGAATCATAGACGAAGTAGATTTCTAGTACATGCTGATAACCGAGCAGAGACCCGGCCCTCGCTCGCACCATGAGGCGGGACTTCTGACGCCCGCGGATTAATTCACTTCACTGCCTCGAAGTATCCATGGGTTTGTGTCATTCTGAACTGCTGTAGCCACGTTGTTCTAGTGCTACCATACAGACCAACACACGCGATACTACCATATCTAGGGAGGTGAAGTTTCTCCTATGTCGATACCAAGTAACAGCAACCGGTGGATTTTTTGCGGTCATGTGCGTGTGAAGTTGATCACAATCGGCAAGCCCGAAGGTGTGACGTGGGACGCGGACGCCCCGCCTCCTGCGCTCTGTGATTGGCTGAGCGGGTGTTGACGGACCAATCAGTATTGTTGGCGGGTGTCGGCCGCTGGTGTGGCGGTCATGACTTGGTGGTCGCCAGTGTAGGTGCGAACGCGCGATAGGAAGGCTGAGGGACTGTACGTTCCAAGTGTCAGACACCACGCCTCTGCCTCCTACACCTCCTGCCAGCCTATTCACGCGTCTAGGCTTACCCTGCAATACATCCTGGCCCTTTAAGTGCAATCTTGCGGTTGTGAGGAGGTTCCATGTAGTGAAGCGCAAGGAAAGTTAAAAAGCACTGGTGATATTTTCGTTAATCGTGGAAAGAATTATTCTTTAGTATCGTAAATTTGGTTTGTCGACGAGAGGAGTACTGTGGTTGTGGACGGATGTGTTGGTGGAGTGTGGAGGTGCGTGGTGCTGGGGTGGTAATGGTGTAGTGTGTGTTTGAGGCCCCCCCCAAGCACCTGCCTCATGCGCTTCGACAACTTGCAGGAGCTCGGCCACCTCGTCAACTCCCCGCTCAATTCCCCCCCTCCTCCTGTCACCCCTTTGGGCGTGGGCGGCAGTATGGCATACCACCCGTTCCTCCTCCAGAGACCCACAGACTTCAGCGTCAACTCCCTCTTAACGCAGTCGCCGTCGTACCTACCGACGCTGGGGCTCCCCGCAGCGGCGGCGGCAGCTGCTGCAGCGGGATCGCCCAACCCCTACAGTCTCCTGCCCAAATTCCCGGGACACCTGGGACATCCCTTCACCACAGCGGAGGATGTCCTCTCCCAGCCCCACATGCGGCCGCTGCGCTCCCTCTTACCTGAGGAGGACGGCGTGGTGGATGACCCCAAGGTCACCCTCGAGTGTAAAGAACTGTGGGAGAAGTTCCATAAGCTGGGCACGGAGATGGTCATCACGAAGTCCGGCAGGTAAGGCACCTGAGTGTCAACAAATACAAGATGGCAGGCCTTCCATGCCAGCCTGACCCATTAGGCATCGCATTTCTTATCCTGGTTAGGTTATTATGTTCAGCTTTTTTATATTAGCGATAGGAAAAAAGACAACTTTTTAGACTGATAAGGATGTAGGTAGCAGATAAAGATTTTTCCAAATAATGTCGAACATAATTGCTTCCGTTAACCATAATCATTGTAAATTAAAAAGACTCAGATAAAAGACGGCTTTCGCACATTTCAGGTTTTCATGCTTAGGGCCCGACCGTTCAGGTATAGAAGGCGAGATAAGCCTAAGGAGATATGACTGTGGTCACACAGCTCATTAGGAAAAACATTTCCGAAGTGTGAAATAGATTATATCTCAGTATCATACCATCAGACCTAACAGATCTCCATGTTTGTAGATACTGACTCAAACTCTCAAAATATGAGGTAGACGTTTAGCGCATCACATGAATTCCAGTAATACTGTAAATATCATGTGCGGAGTGAATCAGGCGATCCTGTGATAGGTTAAATAACCAGACAGTCTAATACTGGGATGTGCGTTGAAAGGAAATTATGTTAATTTCATATCTTAAACAATAATCCAGGAAAGAAAATGGATCATAATTTTCCCTGAATATATATATATATATATATATATATATATATATATATATATATATATATATGATATGGATTGAGTGGGAATGGGAATCACTTATACACCACCATACAAGACACTTCACCGTTAGTATTCACTAAACTATCAGTTGGAATAGCGTTTACACCGCAATTATGTAGTTTGAGGGCAGTTTGGGCAGGCGAGGAGATTGGCAGTTTGTTAGCGGACGGGGCCGGTCCATGTTTATTTATAAGAGCGCGTAGCACTCGACAAGCCGCTGCTCTCTCATGTACCGCACTGTAATATAACAGAACTGGGATGGAACTGTAGAGGATTATAGAGCGATCCATAAAGGCCTACTGCTCTTTTTGGGAGGTCAGGGATAGTGCCATGCTGCACGGTCAGTCCGTGCGGGTCTTGGGAGGAGGTTGGGCATCATATGCACGCTTGGCCGTGCAGCGGCTGGGAGCTGGGACGGGTGCACGTAACACGGTTATCACCATTGCTCAGCCAGCTTTGCAGTGTTGTGGATTTTAGTCCTGTTTGTCCATCCGCACCGCCGGGGCTTTGCCCGCCTTCGCTCTCCATAAAACTGCTGCTTAGAAACTACCTTGCTGGCTCGGCGAGGCAAAATGAGCTTTCCCCTACACTACAAAATAAAATGTTGTAGTTTAGGAGAGAGCGGTAACGCCGACTCTGACTAGCGCAGCTGTGAGGGTAGACAAGCGGTGCGCCAACACCCGTCTAGTGGAACACCTTTAATACACCTCCATCTATTCCATCACTCTTACTGCCACGGACGCTTAGTAGTATTCAGAGTGCCCAGTGCAATATATGGCGTGAAGGAGACTGGGTGGAAGAGCCTCGCAACTGCCGATTTGGGGGTGCAGTAACGAGGGCGGCGGTGGCGGTGTAGCGGCGGCCGCGACCACAAGGGTCCGCTAAGCGTACTGGTAGCTAAGTGGGTATTTTATTTGGTTTTTATGTACACACCAACATCCAATGCGGTTTCGTTTTCGGTGGTATGCGTGTGCGTAGGGCGACGGGGGAAAGCCAGGGACCAGGAGTCTTATAGGAGTACGGTACTGGAGGACTGCCGTTGGTTGTGCGTTACTTGTTTGGTGGCTCCACGTGCATATTTGTGCAGAAGCCTGGGGTTGGGACCCTCATGATTAATTGTCAAGATGGTCTTCGCTGGCCTCATACGTTCGGGGTAAGGAAAAACACCGATTATCGCACGATGTTGCCTCATGAACTAGTCGGTGATGCTCTGCTCGACGCCCGGAGACATAAGGATTGTAAGAGTCCGGGATGATCTGGTCTATTTAAGACCAGGCGGCATTTGATGGACGTTCCTCCTCCCGCTGCAGCCTCATCACCCGCCAACGGAACAACATAGATCACGCCAAAAAAAGATATTATATATATATATATATATATATATATATATATATATATATATATATATATATATTTATATATATAAATTTGACGTTTATTGTGAATCTTAAAGCCATGTTCTGTTCTCCAGTCATGAGGGAATATATATATATATATATATATATATATATATATATATATATATATATATATATATATATCAATTAATGGAAATAATTGACTCAAACGAGACCGTAATTCTTTTCGTCCTCTGACGATAACACAAATTATATCGCCGATGGCGACTTAACATTCGACGTGTAACCTTATGCGGCAGAGTCCGGTAATACCTGATATATTTCAAATATATATATATATATATATATATATATATATATATATATATATATATATATATATATATATATATATATATATATATATATATATATATATATATATATATATATATATATATATATATATATATATATATATATTGCTTTAACTAGATATGTAGAATATAGATTCTTGGATTAGAATAACAAGGACTTATCCAAGGACTTGAAAGTTATTGCAGGACGTTGGTCCTCCAAGGAGTATGGTTGTGCGAGGCTGAAGGCGCCGATTTGTTCATCTAAAAAGATATCAAGTACCATCCTATGCTGCATTACCCCCCCCCCCCCTCCTCACCTGGTATAGGGAACCTCCTCACCTCTTTCGTCGAAGGCAGCAAAACCTGTAGACCTAGTGCATCTATAGATTTTTGTATCCCTTACGTGGTAGGAAACACATAGCCTAACTGTTCGGAATGTGGCATGGTCTTTTAGTCCTTTCTTCGTCAGGAGAAGCCGCTTAAGGTCTTACTCCTGCCTGAGGTTTAGACCCCGAGGATCTCTCTTGTGCAATCTGTACATTGGTCTGAAGGTTGTGTCACAGCGATGGTTGGTTCTGGTGAAGACGAGTTTCTCTTTCTCTTGAGTTCGTATGATTTATTGGTGATATACACTCACACTATATATATATATATATATATATATATATATATATATATATATATATATTTGTGTGTATTGGATATCTTAAACAGCTGGTAAATTCGTGGTGGGTCGTCTTGGCTGGCGCTGACGGTAACGAATCCTTGACGATCACAATTCTGATGACAGCGGTGACATTACTTCGAGACCTACTGTTGCTTGTATTGGTGTCACTGATTACCGTCGACATAAGTCCGTAGTCGTCATAAAGATGACGCCTGTACTCGTTTGTCGTTAAGTGTGTTTACCCTCTGTTCTTGTGATTTCCGCTTATGACCGCGATCTCTTGTGCGATACTTTAAAAAAAAAAAGGTTTCCTATATCTTCAGTTTTTTAAATCGTCATATATCATCGGAATGTTTATTATGCGTTGAAAAATTACATCATCAAAGCCAATTACCCATGTGCTCAGAGCTCTGCATTGGCGGAACTTGCTATCTGCTTTACAACACTCATTATATTTGTTTCCTTCTTATTAGTGGTTCATACGACTGACGTGGGTCGCTGCTTATCCTTGTTGTATAGCCTCCTGTATCAGCATTGCTACCAGCTACTCATTACGATCATTAGTTATGTTCTTCATTATCATAGACAGGGTAATTATATTGGTGTGATGAATGAGAGCGATAATCGTGATGACAGTTGTGGTAATAACTACCATAGTCGACAAATACGTTACGGTGGGTCATCGGATCTGCCAGGCTCACCGGAAACCATCATTTCGTCGGTCGTCTAAGGCGGGATGATGTGGAAATCATGTTTGTCTGTTTGTGATAGAATGATATAATATCCGTGAAAAAAAAAATGGCTGAAAATTTATTTGGTTCATTCATTGTATCAAGAAGACCTTTTCAGGTCCAGTTCGTAATATTCCCGTTTGTTTTGTAGACATCTAATGACTTTACGGTGAGCGAATCATGTTTACCACGAGCTGTGCTCTGCGAATCGTGATTGTTATGCGACGAGATGCATCTTCTTCAAGGATTGGCGAAGATCGCGTAGGTATGGCGCGGTCGAAAAGCTCTATTTTCACACTCAGTTCGATTTTTCCTCAGGGTTTGCCTTACACCATACCCTTCTCCAGCGTCCGGTGTCCACTATAATCAAACAGCCATTGTCCTTGCTTAAAGAGTAATCGTAAAAGAGCCAGAAATGTCTACATCAGCGCAGGTTTATCGGCGTTGCATCGGAAGGTTAGCGGCGGTGTGGCCGGGGAGTGGGTGGGTGGCGACGTTGCCGAGACGCGGGACCTGCGCTGGCTGCCAGTTGCAACGTCTCGCCAGACGCCTCAAGTCCACTCTGTGCAACAGCCTCTCTTTTTCATCCAGCTCTCCCTCTCTTTCACTGCTGCCTGATTCTCTCTCTCTCTCTCTCTCTCTCTCTCTCTCTCTCTCTCTCTCTCTCTCTCTCTCTCTCTCTCTCTCTCTCTCATTGCACAGTCGTTCAGGACTATAATGAAAAGGAGAGTAAGAACGTATGATATCCTTCCTCCTTATCATCGCGTTTTGACAATCTATTAGGCCTCTTCGTTACTTTCCTCATAAGAAAAAATTTATGAGCTACTTACTGTATCGGAGAAATGATCTTTAATCTGCCTCATTAGAGCAAATATTTGATCGCCATGATAACTGTGTCTATAATGACCACAACTTACGGGTCTGTAAGCAGTGAGGCAGAAGAGGCATATGGAGACCCACCTTTGATATAACATTAGATTGGTCTCCAGTTTGTCAACGATGGACATCCAGCCTTAAGGACAGTGATCAAGACTGGAGACTTCGCGTCAGAAAGTTACGGGTATGCAATGTATGGCTGGATATTTCTTGACTTATCTTCCTTACATTGAAAGGCTGAGGGCTTTAGTGTACAAAAAGAACAGCAAAGTTATTCATTATGTCCTGTGTATTGTTTACTTCGTTGTATGTGGTGACCGACCACATCAAGTGGAACCACCTCGTCTGTTGCTAAGAGAGATATCGTCGTCCAGGAGACACTGATGTTATTGCAATTTCCGCCATCGTTTTACCAGCTTTATCGTGAGGCTACACTTTGGCGTGGCGGACACCTACGTGACGACTATCTTGATGTTTGCCCTTATCATTCTCAATAATGTTTATCTGATGGTGCAAACAAAAGGCGTTATCTCTTACGACGGACATAAAATGTGATGTTGTGGACAAATATTTGTCGAGAAAAAAGATGTTCTGACAACAGTCGCGAAAAAAAAGAGAAAAGCTGATGGTAATGGTTGTAGGAACTGTTTCCCGAGAGTCCTACCGGATGATCGTTGTGTTCTATCCTCTCCTAGTGCGGTTGTAACATCCCGACGATGACTGAATATTTCTCAGATTTGGGAGAGCCATAAGGGTTTTAATACCCGCTCAGTCTCGGCTAAAGGCTCGATCCCTCTAACCGGAGTAGTAGCCTAGTCTAAGCTAACAAAGCCTGTGGATTTAAGCCCTTGATCCACTGATTGACTTAGGGGGGTGGAGGGAGGCAAGATGAGAATATTAAACCTTAGTGTTCCTCACCCCCACAAACACAGCCACCCCTGATTTCAGATGGGGTGCAGAATCTGGGGGATCAAGCAAAAAAGTATTGGTTTACCGAGTGTGGTTTATGGGGGGAAGGAGATAATGTTACACACACTTAAGGCTGCTCCCTCTCTCTCTCTCTCTCTCTCTCTCTCTCTCTCTCTCTCTCTCTCTCTCTCTCTCTCTATCTCTCTCTCTCTCTCTCTCTCTCTCTCTCTCTCTCTCCGTTTATGCAATGACTAGTTGCTGGCAAACGTGCAACTTTTCTTTTATCAACTACAGTCGTCCTCAGAATACTTAATATTTCTTAAAGCTAATCTTGTAATAAGAAAACGCGTGTATGTCATCCAGTAAGATACAGGATTGGGTATAAATATTTATCGACTGCACCAAACAAAATTCTTATCAAATGTAAAAAGGATATAAGGAATATTGTGTCACACTGAATGTTAATAATTACAGGGAGCAAGTCACATTGACTTTTGGGCACTAAAATATATCTAAAAATTCCCCCTTTCTTCCGTTTTTTATTATGAATCTTACATTAAAGTTGATGAATTGTATTAGGATTAACGTAAATTGAGTAGAATTGCGTCATTATTAAAAGACTAGGGAATAATGATTAAAAGCAGTTGCATGATTGTATGATTATAGGAATATATATATATATATATATATATATATATATATATATATATATATATATATATATATATATATATATATATATATATATGTGTGTGTGTGTGTGTGTTCAGGTTAAACCACAAGAAAACGGAAAATACTGTGTTGGCGCTTTCATATGATTATACGAAAGCTCTTAACATTCCGAATTTTCCCTATCCTTGTGGTTTTACCTGCATCTTTTATACACTTGATATTGCGTACTTTTTCACACATATATATATGTATATATATATATATATATATATATATATATATATATATATATATATTTTCTTTCAAACTATTCGCCATTTCCCGCATTAGCGAGGTAGCGTTAAGAACAGATGACTGGGCCTTTGAGGGACTACCCTCACCTGGCCCAATTCTCTGTTCCTTCTTTTGGAAAATTAAAAAAAAAAAAAAAAATGAGAGGGGAGGATTTCCAGCCCCCCGCTCCCTCCCCTTTTAGTCGCCTTCCACGACACGCAGGGAACACGTGGGAAGCATTCTTGCTCCCCCATCCCCAGGGACAATATATATATATATATATATATATATATATATATATATATATATATATATATATATATATATATATCTTTCTTTTCTTTCATACTATTTGCCATTTCCCGCGATAGCGAGGTAGCGTTAAGAACAGAGGACTGGGTCTTTGAGGGAATATCCTCACCTGGCCCTCTTCTCTGTTCCTTCTTTTGGGAAAAAAAAAAAAAAAAGAGAGGGGAGGATTTCCAGCCTCCCGCTCCCTTCCCTTTTAGTCGCCTTCTACGACAAGCAGGGAATACGTGGGAAGTATTCTTTCTCCCCTATCCCCAGGGATATATATATATATATATATATATATATATATATATATATATATATATATATATATATATATTTTCATTGAACTGGGACTCTTTTTAAGGACAAACTCCTTTTGAGGCGAGAAGTTTTTTGACGAGGTTGTATCAAGATCTATATATATATATATATATATATATATATATATATATATATATATATATAGAGAGAGAGAGAGAGAGAGAGAGAGAGAGAGAGAGAGACGAATTAAAACCGCTACTATTTTGCCCAGCAGTAACGTACACATAACGGACATAACCATATCCTCTCCTTTAACCTGGAAACCCCACATAATGAACAACTCAATACCTTCTTTCTAAATCCCAGGTATGTTGTTTACTTATCGTAATTATTCTCTTGCCATCGGTTAATTCGTATTTACAGGGATCATATTCGCTTCATGATGGAGTACTGTTTCCGTACAGCGGGGTGTCTCTACTTCCGACTCTCTTGTCGACAGTGGAATCAAATGCTATCACCCATCATCTTCAATCGTCCCTTTTCTTCAGCTGTGATGTTGGTCACCTGTCTCTGTTCTAAGGGTATCATATCGGCCACATGCTTATGTGAGCTGTGTGTGTCTCAGCCACATACACCCGGACGAGAGAGACCCGACTTGTTGCTGTTTACCATAGCTTCAGTCTAGACTATCAAATCTTGCTCTGGCTGACCTTTATCATTGTTATCGTTTTCTGTTCTTACGTAACGTACCTCTTCATCGTTAAGACTGGTCTACAAGGTCCTTATGAACTAATTTCTTGTGTATTACTTTTCATATATTCTTCCTCACCATGCG
>NC_092226.1:23992001-24037001 GCF_036320965.1 Panulirus ornatus
CCAAGGGATAGATAGTCTTTACGTAGCAACCTTCTGCGGCTGAGAGAGAGGCCAGGGGGCAACGCCGGTCATTATTGTGGTAACAGAGGGATTGTTAGTCGAGGAATAGGTAGTGCACTTAATAGAAGACCAATGAAGGGATAGGCGGCAAAGTAAAAGGGTCAGTGGTGGGAGAGGGGCCACACTAAGGGGAAGGTCATTGGAAAGATAGGAGCCACACTGAAGGGAAGGTCAGTGGAGGGATAGGGGCTACACTGAAGGGAAGGCCAGCGGCGGGATAGGGTGGACACTAAAGAGCAGGCCAGTGGAGGGATAGTGGGCACACTAAAGAGGTCAGTGGATGGATGTGTGCTAGCCTAAGAGGCACACTGAAGGGAAAGCCAGTGAAGGCATAGGGGTATCGTGAAAGAAAGATCAGTGGAGAGATAGAGAGCTTCCATTAAGTACATAGGTCACTTGTATGTAACTCTTAAACATTCTCTTGACTTTTCATATATTAGATTTTTTACTCACCTGGCGCATATATCAAGGTTCTCTGGTCGTAGATACTCTGTTCAGAATATCAAGACTGGTCATGTGAATTTAGGACGTTAGAGCGGGTGGATTTCTTGTGAGAGTTCATATTAAATGTTTGATTCTGTGATCTGCACTCATATATATATATATATATATATATATATATATATATATATATATATATATATATATACTATGTCTTTCCTGAAAGCTAATGACTTACCTCTTTAAGAGGCAGGCTCTTCATCTCGTCCAGTGCAATTATATATACGGTATTCTTTCCCCTGTTTCTCTGTCTAACCCTTTCCTATATATAACCTAAGGCCTAGCCATGATGAGCACTTGTGTCCGGAAATGGAGCCTTCGATATATGGAAATATACACACACGCATACATATGTTATACATCCACGTAGTATTAGTTTAACCCTGTTATTGGTATGATTAACAATGGAATAAGTTGGTCGTGAAGGGCGTGAGCCATACAACCTGTATTATTGATCCAGCGAAAGACAAACGCAAAACAAAAACCATCTCAAAGTGAAAGATAGAAAAGAGCAGAAGTGTGAAGGATAAGGCACTGTGGGCGGGGCCTACGAGAGAAGGGGGTGGAGAGGCACAGAGCCAGGGTGCCAAACACTGCCACAATGCACACTCGCTCTCACTCACTCTCTTCCTCTCTATCTCTCTCTCTGGCTGACTAGCACGCCCCTCCCCAGTGCCACAGTTGCCACCTTGTTTTACTTTCTACCACCTTATTACGTCCGTCGAGCTCCTGTAATACCTCTCCCCTTGTTTAAAGAGTTGCGTGGATGCGGTGGAGAAGAGGGAGGATTGCTCAAAAGATAAGACACAGCCGTTGGAAGCTGGTGATGGAGCCTTATGTCGCAGCACCTCCGTCAGTGTGTGTGTGTGTGTGTGTGTGTGTGTGTGTGTGTGTGAGAGGCAGCCGTCCCCGCCCTCTGTACGGTACTCTGAGTCATATTGTCTATGGTGCCTTCCTGACGTCACAGACATGCTGACACCTGCCGTGTATTTCGGGCGTAAATGGTTAGAATTTTAGATTCCCGTGAGGTTGCTGCGTAGTCAGTCCCACGATTCTCACATTACTGTTACCATATATATATATATATATATATATATATATATATATATATATATATATATATATATATATATATATATATATATTGTAAGGTTCAATAGACCATTTGAACTAATGAATTTACCCCTATATACAGTCATTACGGACAAGTGTGATTGTCAAGATTATCCATATATATATATATACATATATATATATATATATATATATATATATATATATATATATATATACATATATATATATATATATATATATATATATATATATATATATATATATATATCTTTTTTCTTTCTTTTAAACTATTCGCCATTTCCCGCGTTAGCGAGGTAGCGCTAAGAACAGAGGACTGGGCCTTTGAGGGAATATCCTCACCTGGCCCTCTTCTCTGTTTCTTCTTTTGGAAAATTAAAAAAAAAAAACGAGAGGGGAGGATTTCCAGCCCCCCGCTCCCTTCCCTTTTAGTCGCCTTCTACGACACGCAGGGAATACGTGGGAAGTATTCTTTCTCCCCTATCCCCAGGGAATATATATATATATATATATATATATATATATATATATATATATATATATATATTGGAAAGGATCACAATTTTGCGCGTGATCAAGATATTCATTTTCCCCGTGGACTCATAGGAATATATATATATATATATATATATATATATATATATATATATATATATATATATATATATATATATATAATATTCGCCATTTACCGCGTCAGCGAGGTAGCGCTAAGAACAGAGGACTGGGTCTTTGAGGGAATATCTTCAGCTGGCCCCCTTCTCTGTACCTTCTTTTGGAAAATTAAAATATGTATATATATATATATATATATATATATATATATATATATATTTATATATATATATATATATATATATATATATATATATATATATATATATATATATATATATATATAATTTTAATATCAATATTATTATTATCATTATTATAATACCTTATCGCCGTTTCCCTCGTCAATTAGGTGGCGCCATGAAACAGACCGTGACGCCTAGGGAGAGCGCATCGGTTCGAATTCTGGTTGCAGGAGTAGATCCACTGTCAACCCAGCTGTTCGTCCGTCCCTAGGGGTTGGTCGATAAAATGGGTACCTTGCTAAGGCTAACATATATATATATATATATATATATATATATATATATATATATATATATATATATATATATCATCCTTGGGGATAGGGGAGAAAGAATACTTCCCACGTATTCCCTGCGTGTCGTAGAAGGCTGCTAAAAAGGGAGGGAGCGGGTGGCTGGAATTCCTCCCCTTTCGTTTTTTTTTTTTCTTTTTCTAATTTTCCAAAAGAAGGAACAGAGAAGGGGGCCATGTGAGGATATTCCCTCAAAGGCCCAGTCCTCTGTTCTTAACGCTATCTCGCTAACGCGGGAAATGGCGAATAGTATGAAAACAAAAAAAAAACAATATATATATATATATATATATATATATATATATATATATATATATATATATATATATGTATATATATATATGCATACACACACACACACACACACACACACACACACACACACACACACACACACACATAAACGCCCAAACACGCACACATACATACATATGCATTTCAACGTATACATATATATACATAGACATATACATATGTACACATGTACATATTCATACTTGCTGCCTTCATCCATTCTCGCCGCCACCCCGCCACACATGAATATGCATACCCCACCCACTCCCGTGTGTGTGTGTGTGTGTGTGTGTGTCTGCGCGTGTGTATGTATATATGTCTATATTAGTTGAATTTACATATGTTTCATATGATTAACATTTGCGTATTATGAAATTACAGATGTAATATATAACTTTATTGATATAGTTTGACGTAAGATTATGTGGCATATTTCTAAAGAGCTTCGAAACCATTTATCTAAGATGCGACCCACGACGCTGTTCGATCTGAACCTTTTTCTATTCTTTCTTTCTTTGTGATAACGATGAAATAAATCATTGATTCCTGGAGTCCTTCCCAGCGGTTACAAACGTCATCACGTCGCACTGGATAAGGAAGGAGAGGCGAACCTGCTCATCATGGCTACGTGGCTGTGATACATAGGCGATTGGTTGCATCAGATCAATGAAAAGTGACATAATCGTGGAGTAACTGTTGTTTGGTCCAAAAGATTCTTGGACTTTTTAAGGTCGTTTAGAATCATAGGGAATTATTCAATAATTCGCACAATTTCTGGAGGAAGATAGCTGGGGGAATCTGATTTTGATCGTCCGTTAGTAACTATATACCCATCCGCTCTGCTGTAGGACTAGAGGCCATGTGTAACCTCTTGTGACATGCTTCCTTGTCAAACATGAATCTATGAAAGATACACTGGGATAGCTTGCTTAGTGGCTGTGCTAAACAACTTTTGAGGGATGTGGATTTTAGGGTTAAGTAATTAGTGGCTTTACCAATTTAGCAGATAGTGTTCTCGATTTTTTTTTTTTTTTTTCAGGCTGACACATGTGTCTTGAAGAATCACCGGGTGCATTTCAATTTAGAAGGAAGCAAGTGTCCAATAGTTCTTTTTCCTGCACCCATATACTCCTGAATGATTTGCTCTCTGTCTTACCCATCTTTTTACGTTACAATATTCATTTTCATATATATTTTTTGAGACACGTCCTTGTCTCTTCCAGAATATATTCGAGTAATGAGCAGCGTCGTAAAGTTAATCTATCTATTTCCAACAAAGTCAAAGACAACCTCAATACACAGCCTCACACTACTCCTATCTATTTCTTTTGATAATGTATCTGACCATCTGTTTATCTATCTATCTATCTATCTATCTATCTATCTATATATATATATATATATATATATATATATATATATATATATATATATATATATATATGCATATATATATATATATATATATATATATATATATATATATATATATATATATATATATATATATAGCGCTACCTCGCACACATGAGGGGGGAGGGGGATGGTATTCCATGTGTGGCGAGGTGGCGATGGAAATGAATAAAGGCAGACAGTGTGAATTGTGTGCATGGGCATATATGTATGTGTCTGTGTGTGTATATATATGTGTACATTGAGATGTATAGGTATGTATATTTGCGTGTGTGGACGTGTGTGTATATACATGTGTATGGGGGTGGGTTGGGCCATTTCTTTCGTCTGTTTCCTTGCGCTACCTCGCAAACGCGGGAGACAGCGACGAAGCAAAATAAAAAAAAATATATATATATATATATATATATATATATATATATATATATATATATATATATATATATATATATATGCAGAGTTTTGGAGAGAGGTGCAAGTATGCAGTCTGTTGCGGATGAGAGGGCTTGGGAAGTGAGTCAGTTGTTCGCTGATGATACAGCGCTGGTGGGTGATTCGGGTGAGAAACTGCAGAAGTTGGTGACTGAGTTTGGTAAAGTGTGTGAAAAAAGAAAGCTGAGAGTAAATGTGAATAAGAACAAGGTTATTTGGTTCAGTAGGGTTGAGGGACAGTAAATTGGGAGGTAAGGTTGAATTGAGAAAACTGGAGGAAGTGAAGTGTTTTAGATATCTGAGAGTGAAATTATCGGCGGATGGAACCATGGAAGCGGAAGTGAGTCACAAGGTGAGGGAGGGGGCGAAGTTTCTGGAAGCGTTGAATAATGTGTGGAAGGCGAGAACACTATCTCGGAGAGCAAAAATTGGTATGTTTGAAGGAATAGTGGTTTCAACAATGTTATGTAGTTGCGAGGCATTTGCTATAGATAGGGTTGTGCGGAGGAGGGTGGATGTGTTGTAAATGAAATGTTTGAGGACAATATGTGGTGTGAGGTGGTTTGATCAAGTAAGTAATGAAAGGGTAAGAGAGATGTGTGGTAATGAAGAGTGTGACTGAGAGCGCAGAAGAGGATGTATTGAAATGGTTTTCGTCACATGGAGAGAATGAGTGAGGAAAGATTGACTAAGAGGATATATGTGTCAGAGGTGGAAGGGACGAGGAGAAGTGGGAGACCAAATTGGAGGTGGAAGGATGGAGTGAAAAAGATTTTGAGCGATCGGGGCCTGAACATACAGGAAGGTGAAAGGTGTGCAAGGAATAGAGTGAATTGGAACGATGTGGTATACCGGGGTCGACGTGCTGTCAATGGATTGAACCAGGGCATGTGAAGCGTCGGGTAAACCATGGAAAGTTTTGTGGGGCCTGGATGTGGAAAGGGAGCTGTGGTTTCGGTGCATTATACATGGCAGCTAGAGACTGAGTGTGAACGAATGTTGCCTTTGTTGTCTTTTCCTAGCGCTACCTCGCGCGCGCGCGGGGGGAGGGGGGGTGCCATTTCATGTGTGACGGGGTGGTGACAGGAATGGATGAAGGCAGCGAGTATGAATATGTACATGTGTATATATGTATATGTCTGTGTATGTATATGTATGTATACGTTGAAATGTATAGATATGTATATGTGCGTGTGCGGGCGTTTATGTATAAAAATGTGTATGTGGGTTGGTTGGGCTATTCTTTCGTCTGTTTTCTTGCGCTACATCGCTAACGCGAGAGACTGCGACTAAGTATAATAGATAGAAATGATATATATATATATATATATATATATATATATATATATCAGTTGACGTAGTTTTTGCTGCCAATGGACAAGTCACATCTACATATGTGATATATAACATTGCTGCAATCTTATTTCTTAATTAACATATGCTTTATTTACTGCGATATTTTTATCGACGGCCGGTAAAGGATTTGCTACGACTGTTTGGCCGGCGGCGAACGGAACAATTACGTCGGGTGGGAAGCTACTGTTTGCCATTTGCCTCGCGGCCTCAAAGGTGCTACATGGGTCTTATTTACCAAGGGTTCGATACACCTTTTTTTTTTCAAGTTCCGAGCTTTTGTGTATGTTAGTTTAGTTTTGAGAGATGTTAGGCTCACCGCTGATGTAACAATCTTCGGAAACAGACTACTATAGCCAGCCTTTGGTATTTGGTATTCCTAGACATTACCCGCTTTGGTATTATTGTCATCAATGTCTGCATGTGTACAGCATTTCGATATGATTGTTACAGTCTTTTTTTTTTTTTCAAATTTATATTCTGTACGATAGTCTTGTGTCCAGTGTATCTTCTTTTCGTATATGTTAAGTTTTATGTAAATTTCTTATCATTTGCATTAATGACGTTTGCTGTGCGGACTAAAAGGTCTATCAGTTAATCGATGATCAGAGTTTGAGAAGAGAGGTGCGTCGTGGACTCTGTTTTGATTCACAACTGGAGGCGAACACAAGGTTACCTCCAATCTTACGACTGTGGCGCCTCCTTCAGTGAGGTTGGCACCTCCTTTACTGAGGGTGTTACCCACTTCGATGAAGGTAGTACCTCCTTCGTTGAAGCTGGCATCTCCTTGGCTAACGCTGTCGCTATCTTCGCTTAGATTGTCAGCCTAACCGCGGAGGCTGTCAGCTTTTCCGCCGGGGTTTCTGATCTTCTCTGGTAACCTTCTTCAGTGAACTTGTAGATGTTTTCGCTGAAGTCATCGCTCCCTCCCTCCCCTCCGCTGAAACTTTCGCCTTCCGCAGTACGCTTCTCGCCCCATCCAGTGAAGTTTTTGTTCAGTGAATTATAAGTTGTTGCCCCTCTCCAGTGAAGTTGAAGGTCTTTCTCTCTCTCTCCTGTTCTGACATTTTTCTCCTCTCACTCAGTCTTCTTCCCCTCTCCGTTGAAGCTTCTGTATCCCCGCTAAAGCGTCCTCCCGGCGCCGCCTTAGCTTCGTGAATAAGCTTCATGAAGTTTTCGTCACCCACATAGTTGAAGTTCCTCAATTCTTATTTACGTTTGTTCAATCATTGACTTTCCTTGACTTCACTGAGCAAGATAGAGGCAACCTATTCTTCCTTGGATAGTGTAAGTCACCTTCCTTGCACAGATCTCCCAACAAACCCTTCCTCTTTCAGCCGAAGTATTCGTCCCCTCAGCCAATCTTGAGTCTTGCTTCATTCCTTCCTCCACTTCGTGCAGAGGTTTCTCACAGATTACGATATCTGTTTGAAATTGATTGTATTTCTTTTTTTTTTCTTTCTTTTTACTGTGAATCAAACAACCAGATTTTCTTCACAGACCTTTTCCTAATGCTCTCAGATCAATATTTTCACGATGTTTGGATTGTATCTCCCAATATCTGAATTACACACACACACACACACACACACACACACACACACACACACACACACACACACACACACGTACATCCGTGGTGGAGCAGTTAGCACCGCTGACCATGATTCACTTACGAACTTGACCAAGTAAGATTCCTTGTCGTGACAGTCGGACCACAGCCAACCTAACTGTTCATCTCCCCTCTCGCGGTCGACCAAGAAATGGTTACCCGGTTTTGGTTGGTGTATATATATATATATATATATATATATATATATATATATATATATATATATATATATATATATATATATATGTAGAGAGAGAGAGAGAGAGAGAGAGAGAGAGAGAGAGAGAGAGAGAGAGATTCCACATCACATGCATACAAAATTAGATGATGGGGCAACACTGGCGTGAACACACAGATAATGATATATATAGTGTGTGTGCAGCAGATGTTACGGAAGAGGAAGGTGCAACATCGGTGTTATATGTAGATTGTGAAGGGGAGGTGAGGGAGGTGGTGGTGCAGGTGGGAGGAACTGACGATAGAGGAGGGTGTGGGGAGGTGTAAGCCAAGGGACCGAGGCTACGGAAAGATAGGACGTGAGGACACAGAAATGCAGACAGAAAACGAGGTAATGGAATAAAGGCAAGGAACAGAAGATAGATAGAAAGTAGGAATACGAGAGGAATAAGGTAGGAGCATCGGTGATAACAGTGTTCAGTCCTTGATGAGGGTTAAACACCGGTGTCAACTGTTCCATCTGTCGCTTCGCTTATACTAGACGACTCCCGGGGTTGGCATGGTCGCTCGAGATAACCATTCTTAGAATGATTTACAGATTAAAATTCCTATACTTATCTTCTAATCCTGGCGGAACCCACGAAGTTTGTAAGGCCTGAGTTATTCAGGAGTGCTGGTCTAAACATAAGAACCCGACCTATCTCTGGCTCATCAACTTGATACTGTTCGATGAAGTAATCCATACTTAATTAACGCGCCCTAAAAGAAAAAAAAAAAAAAGGGCGTCTCTCCCATGACTTGTGATGACTGGTTGTCTGATAAGAATAATGCTTAAGGCTAACACTGGCGTGTATTGGTAAAACAGGATATATATATATATATATATATATATATATATATATATATATATATATATATATATATAGATAGATAGATAGATAGATATATATATATGCCATATATATATATATATATATATATATATATATATATATATATATATATATATATATATATATATATATATATATATGGCATTTTTTGAAGAATTGGGGGGGGGGGAGATCTTTGCAGTTGGTGGATGGAGAGCAGATGTGTGTATGTGTGTGTGGTGGGAGGAAGGGGTAGTGAATTAGCTACGCCTTTCGGCCGCCATCATATCGTTCCGGGGGGGGGGAAGTGGGGGGAGGGGGGGACTCTAATTACAACGCGAGCCAGACGAAACAGCTACTTTGTACAGGGTAGCCTTTCAAAGGTCCCGCCGCCGGACGGGTTGACCGGCTGCTGGTAGGCTCGCTGGCTAGCCGGCTACGGGGCTCTTGTGGTGGTTTTGATGGTGGTGTTCCCCCCTCCTCCATCCATTACTACTGACACCATATAAATAATCAGGTGTTCTTGGGTTATTATCATCATTTGTGTTCATTTTCTTTTTTACGTATGAAATAATGCGTTCATTGTAGTCCATTCTGACCCTCCTACTGTACAGTGCAGCCTTGACGCTATGGTTATCTCTGGATATATATATATATATATATATATATATATATATATATATATATATATATATATATATATATATATATATGTATACGTATTATCTTCCTGTCCTGGAAACCCTTTTCAGGAGCTCCTGCCAGGATCAGTCGTGCAGCGTCCAGTGGTCGGGATCACAGAGGTCCCGGAGTGTGGTGATGTTGTGGGTATGTCTGTGTGAGGTGAGTGCAGGATGATTTAAGAGCAATTGTCCTAGGTCTTCAGTATGGGAGTTGCACCTTGGCCATTAGTATCAGGGGTCTTACGGCGTGTTGAATAGGTGTTTGTAATGTTGTAGGGATGGATGGTGTCCAGGACGCAGTGGAGAAAGTATATATATATATATATATATATATATATATATATATATATATATATATATATATATATAATTCATTTCATGATAACCGCTGTCTCCTGCGTTAGCGAGATAACGCAAGGAAACAGACGTGGAATGGCCCAACCCAACCACATACACATAAACGCCAACACACGCACATATACATTCATACATATACATTTCAACGTATAGATACATAATACATACAAAGACATATACATATATACACATTGGAAAGGATCACAATTTTGCGCGCGATCAAGTATATTCCTATGATTTTCCCCTTGGACTCAGGAATATATACACATGTACATATCCATACTTGCTGCCTTCATCCATCCCCATCGCCACTCCGCCACACACGAAATAGCATCCACCCCACTCCAGCGCCAGGAACAGACAAAAAAGGCCACATTCTTTCACACTCATTCTCTAGCTGTCATGTGTAATGCAATAAAACCACGGCTCCCTTTCCTCATTTAGGCCCCACAGACCTTTCCATGGTTTATCCCAGGCGCTCAACATGCACTGGTTCAATCCATTGACAGCACGTCTACCCCGGTATACCACATCGTTCCAATTCACTCTCCCTTGCACGCCTTTAACCCCCCTGTATGTTCAGGCCCCGATCGCTCGAAATCTTTCTCACTCCATCCTTCCACCTCCAATTTGGTCTCCCGCTTCTTCCCACCACCTCAGACTCGTATATTCTCTTTGTCAATCTTTCCTCACTCCTTCTCTCCATGTGTCCAAACCATTTCAACGCACCATCTCCACTGGACCTTCTTTATTAGTCCTTTGTGACTAAACCATGAGAAGCATATTTTAGGATATAGGATGTGAACAGCGGGTAAATATATCCTTATCGAATACTTGAATGCTGTTCTAATATTTGCCAGCAGACAGTGTGTGTGTCTGTGTGTCTGTGTGTGTGTGTGTGTGTGTGTGTGTGCGTATTTCATTAAACAGTCTACAAGTAATTCTTTTCAATATTTTCTGGTGAAATTTTTCTAAAACCTTTATTTTCTTGTAGATAATTGTACGGAGCTTGTAGAGAGGACCGTGGTTGAGAACGCGGGTGTTAAAAAACTCGTTTTCTGATGAGATCTCATCTCTGATTAGCCCAAGGGTGAGGATATTCACCACAGCGAAGGACTATTCTACCATCCGCCTTCCCTTTGCTGTGCTGCTACATTGCCTCCACTTCTTGCTCATAAGACGTGCGCATTTCTCACCTTAGATGTGTTCCTAAAGATTCTTTCATCAGGGGTAGAGCGAGATGTCCACAGCTCCTACGGAGATCTGTAAAGGCTCTCTATAGACACTAGTAAGAAATTAATGACTTTAGTAAAAAAATCAAACAAGTGATAAAGAGATTTTCTTCAAGTAAATCCTCCCCTCTCACTTTTTTTTTTTTTTTTTTTTTTTTTTTTTTCCAAAAGAGGGAACAGAGAAGGGGCCCAGGTGAGGATATTCCCTCAAGGGCCTAGTCCTCTGTTCTCAACGCTACCTCGCTAATGCGGGAAATGGCGAATAGTATGAAAGAAGAAAGAATATATATATATATATATATATATATATATATATATATATATATATATATATATATATATATATATATATATATTATCCCTGGGTATAGGGGAAAAAGAATACTTCCCACGTATTCCCTGCGTGTCGTAGAAGGCGACTAAAAGGGAAGGGAGCGGGGGGCTGGAAATCTTCCCCTCTTTCTTCTTTTTTTTTTTTTTTTTTCAAAGGAAGGAACAGAGAAGGGGGCCGGGTGAGGATGTTTCCTCAGAGGCCCAGTCCTCTGTTCTTAACGCTACCTCGCTGAGGCGGGAAATGGCGAATAGTATGAAAGAAAAGATATATATATATATATATATATATATATATATATATATATATATATATATATATATATATATATATTCTTTTCTTTCTTTCATACTATTCGCCATTTCCCGCGTCAGCGAGGTAGCGTTAAGAACAGTGGACTGGGCCTATGAGGGAATATCCTCAACTGGTGCCCATCTCTGTTCTTTCTTCTGGAAAATTAAAAAAAAAAAAAGAGAGGGGAGGATTTCCAGCCACCCGCTCCCTCCCCTTTTAGTCGCCTACTACGACACGCAGGGAATACGTGGGAAGTGTTCTTTCTCCCCTATCCCCAGGGATAATATATATATATATATATATATATATATATATATATATATATATATATATATATATATATATATATATATATATGTATATATATACTTTGTCGCTGTCTTCCGCGTTAGCAAGGTAGCGCAAGGAAACAGACGAAAGAATGACCCAACCCACCCACATACACATGTATATATATATACAAGTCATATATATATATATATATATATATATATATATATATATATATATATATATATATATATAGTTAGATAGATAAATACATAGGTGTTACCAGACTCCGCCTGCTTCTCACTCCAAAGAAGTGAAGCTGTAGTAGGCCCTGTAGAAGGGGGTCTAGGATTATATATATATATATATATATATATATATATATATATATATATATATATATATATATATATATTGACCAAGAGGATATATGTGTCGGAGGTGGAGGGAACGAGGAGAGGAGGGAGACCAAATTGGAGGTGGAAAGATGGAGTGAAAAGGATTTTGTGTGATCGGGGCCTGAACATGCAGGAGGGTGAAAGGAGGGCAAGGAATAGAGGGAATTGGAGCGATGTGGTATACAGGGGTTGACGTGCTGTCAGTGGATTGAATCAGGGCATGTGAAGCGTCCGGGGTAAACCAAGGAAAGCTGTGTAGGTATGTATATTTGCGTGTGTGGACGTGTGTATGTACATGTGTATGGGGGGGGTTGGGCCTTTTCTTTCGTCTGTTTCCTTGCGCTACCTCGCAAACGCGGGAGACAGCGACAAAGTATAAAAAAAAAAAAAAAAAAAAAAAAATATATATATATATATATATATATATATATATATATATATATATATATATATATATATATATATATATTCTTTTCTTTCTTTCATACTATTCGCCATTTCCCTGGGGATAGGGGAGAAAGAATACTTCCCACGTATTCCCTGCGTGTCGTAGAAGGCGACTAAAAGGGAAGGGAGCGGGGGGCTGGAAATCCTCCCCTCTCGTGTTTTTTTTTTTTTTTTTCCAAAAGAAGGAACAGAGAAGGGGGCCAGGTGAGGATATTCCCTCAAAGGCCCAGTCCTCTGTTCTTAACGCTACCTCGCTATCGCGGGAAATGGCGAATAGTATGAAAAAAAAAAAAAAAAAAAAAAAAAAAAAAAAATATATATATATATATATATATATATATATATATATATATATATATATATATATATATATCATCCCTGGGATAGGGGAGAAAGAATACTACCCACGTATTCCCTGGGTGTCGTAGAAGGCGACTAAAAGGGGAGGGAGCGGATGGCTGGAAATCCTCCCCTCTCGTTTTCAATTTTCCAGAAGAAGGAACAGAGAAGGGGGCCAGGAGAGGATTTCCCTCAAAGGCTCAGTCCTTTGTTCTTAACGCTACCTCGCTAACACGGGAAATGGCGAATAGTATGAAAAAAATATATGTATTTATATTCGGTTATCAATTTAGTTGTCTGTTTATTTGTGTGTACACAGGTGCACAAGAAATGTGGTACAGCTTGCGTGAAGGGAGGTTCGTTGCACTGAGCAGTCAGATATGCCACACATTGTGACAGGATCATAACAATATATGAGACTTAAATTTTAGACATGGTCTCTGTATCGTATATATATGAAGATAAGAACTCTGTTGTATGAATCATTTGGTGAACTCATGAATAGAAAGAAAGATTATTTTATATCTTTTTTTTGTCCAAAGAAAGGACAATTTTGAGGTACACGTGGCAACACAAGCAGGATAAGTGATGTTTTTTTATATCATTTTGAAAAGTGTGACCCCAGTAACCTAATTGGGAAACCTTTGGATACGGTGTGGTCATATGAGAGAGAGAGAGAGAGAGAGAGAGAGAGAGAGAGAGAGAGAGAGAGAGTCTGCAGTTAAAAAGCTTGGCATTAGAGGTCAGGTCACGTCGAACGACACGTGACAAACTCCAGAAGTTAAGGAGTATGTGGTCACCAGGTCACAGTCACCTCGTCAGTTAATACCCTTCCTGTAATCCAACCAATTTCGCCTTGAGAGAGCTATCTCATTTCGTCTTCATCTTTCATGCGATTAGTCTTTGCTCTGAATAATTTTTTGTGTGTGAAATGTTCTTTTTAACAGTAGGAAACGGACTAGAAAAATGAGTTCCTGTGTCGATTGTTTGTGAGCTACGAAGGTGATGAAGCGCCTGTCTATAAATGACAGATCATATCTTGTTGACAACTGCTGTAGGTTTCGTTGATTGGAGATAAAGCCATGACCTCCTGTTGGCTGGAGGTAAAGCTATGAGCTCCTGTTGACAGCAGGTAAAGCCATGAGCTCCTTTTGGCTGAAGATAAAGCCATGACCTCCTGTTGACCGCAGGTAAAGCCATGAGCTCCTGTTGGCTGAAGATAAAGCTATGAGCTCCTGTTGACCGCAGGTAAAGCCATGAGGTCCTGTTGGCTGAAGATAAAGCTATGAGCTCCTGTTGACCGCAGGTAAAGCCATGAGATCCTGTTGGCTGAAGATAAAGCTATGAGCTCCTTTTGACTGCAGGTAAAGCCATGAGGTCCTGTTGGCTGAAGATAAAGCTATGAGCTCCTGTTGACCGCAGGTAAAGCCATGAGGTCCTGTTGGCTGAAGATAAAGCTATGAGCTCCTGTTGACCGCAGGTAAAGCCATGAGGTCCTGTTGGCTGAAGATAAAGCTATGAGCTCCTGTTGGCTGGATGTAAAGTTATGAAGTCCTATATGCTGGGGGTAAAGTTATGAAAATCTATATTAGATATAAGAACGGGATTTCTATTTTTGCAGGGGACTTGAAGACCACAGGATGGGTTTAATGGAGAGTTCTTGGACCTTCTGCCCATTAAGAGAAAAACAGAAAAATAGGTCAATGATTAGGAGGGTCATAGCTACCTGAGGCTTGGAGGAGGTGGGCTCCTCTGTCAAGTAAACAGATCAAATGATCACCAAACACTATGTTCTCCCCCCCCCCCACCTCCCCCCCACCCTCCGTTGAGGGATGAACAGTAGCGCCTTGAGTCTTATTATTAACGACGCGATAACGTGCTGACTTTTCGATCTCCTTGTTACATCTTAAAGAGGAGGTGGGGGGTGTGTGGAGGTGAAGGAGGAGGAGGAGGAGGATATCCGGTGACCAGCTTGCGGTCCGGCAAACCCCGAGCGAGTTTTCATTAAGGTAATGAATTTCATTAACGAGGAAGTGAATGACTGTAATTGTATACACAGTAGGAACTTACGAGATGAATACGTCTCGTTTGACATTCAGGAAGGTGTTTTTCATTCGAAATTTGATATTATTTCTTCTAATGGGGATTGATAACGTCATATATACGTCAGGCATATTTCTAAAGTGCCTGTGCGTCTTTTTCTTCCTCGTTCCCGGCTGAACTCTTGCGTCTAGAGGTCCCAGATTTTCTGTGTAGTTACGTCAGAATCATGGACAAGATTCGAACTTCAGCATGTTAGCCTTGACGTCCTTGTTGAGGTCACAAAAATAATGCCGCTTTACGAAAGCCATTTAGATTACACTTAGTTCACTTCTGTTTATAAAATGTTTCGAATTGTGTTATTAGCATCAGTCCAGTGTTCGTTCAATGACTTTGTTTTTAAACAAATGGAATATTCGTTTTTAAAATTGGCACAAAAACTTTAATCTTTATCAAAGGCATTTTTTCCCCCGTGTACCGCTGGGTACTCCACCTGCTCGGCTGTTAGAATGTGATAGACAGACAGATAGATAGATTGATAGATATAGATATAGCTAGGTATATAAATAGATAGGTTGATTGATTACTATGACTGCTCGGGAAGTAAAAATTTACATTCGAGGCAACACGGGTGTTGAGAGAGAAGATGGATGGGTGGAACTTGTATTTCCAGTATTTCCAGGCTCCTGGAAGGGCAATAAACGTGAGGCATTCGAAAAAAAAAAAGTAGAAATACCATACGAGATGAAGACACTTCCTCCTTCGTTGAATCGAAATTCACCTTCATACAAGAGAGAACACAAGAATACATGTTAGAGGCACCGCCTTATCCATATTAGCCAGAGCAGCTGACGGTGTGCCTGGTCCTAGAGCCGCGGGTTTTTCCATCTATAATTCATGCAAGTGACTTGCCATAGGGGCTTGTTATAGCTAGATATGTTTGCGGGTGACGCAAAGCTCTCCATATAGATTCAGAACGTAGGCAAGGGGATGCATGTGATGCTTTGGGGGTTATGAAAATATTATACCCGCAGGAGGTTATACCGCGAATATAAACTCCCCTTCAGGACAGGTTGTATCACTCGGAGTACATTCTCGTCAGAGAACTTCAAGTCTTAGAGGAGTCGGCATCTCCCTGCTACAGGAAGTAACGCAGCCTTGGTCCGCAGTAGCCTAGAATAACGCCAGGACTCCTTTGTTAGAAAGGGTTCCTGGGGCAATAATACAGATAATCAATATATATATATATATATATATATATATATATATATATATATATATATATATATATATATATGTGTGTGTGTGTGTGTGTGTGTGTGCGTGTGTGTGAGTGTATATATACACGATTCTATCATTGATATAGAAATCCAAGCTTCTTTAACTGGGTTCCTGCAACCCTGCGGCTGCCTTTTGTACAGAAGCCGGGAAATGATGGACTCATTTGGAGTGAGAAATTCCTCAACGAAATTGTGCCCCATTTCGTCTGTTGACAATGATACAACTTCGCCCCAAGGTGACTCCTCATTCACAGTACCTACGCGCGGACGAAGCCTTGTGATATATATATATATATATATATATATATATATATATATATATATATATATATATATATATATATATATATATATGCGTGTGTGTGTGCTTATCTATGCATGTGTATATATAGCAATGAAACATGATGATTATACATTAATCTAGAAAACAGTTTGAGAATCTGTTGCAATTAATTTTGCTTATCTACCAGTCGGGAGGGAAAAGTATGTGGGACAGCTGTGTCCCCGAAAATATAGGAGAAAAAAAGAGAGGAAGGTATTTGCAGCAGAGACGACGGTTCAGTGGAGACAAAGAGTATTGGAGTGGCGGTGCGCATGTGTCGGGGATAGGTGATGTGTGGAGAGGGAGAGGGAGGGAGAGAGAGAGAGAAAGAGAGGGAGAGGTGTGGGCGCCGCCCATTCTTACCTCTCACACCCTCTGCCGTCCCCCGGAAGATGATGTCTACGCCTCTGTGTGTATCTTTCCAGGGCGTCCGCCCACTCCCTCACGTCCAGGAACCCTCGCGAGGCATGTATGAGTTCTGGGCGTGGGCCTTGGGAGTGTGGGTTGGGTGCGTGTCCAGCGTCGACGTATGCTAATAAGGTGGTTGATCACTTCCGCCGTGAGCCGCCGCTTACCACAGCGCTCGCGCCGCTTGTCCTTGCTCCTCCTGCGGGTCCTGGGACCTCCTGTTTTATATTTCCCATTTGCATCCACCAGCTGTGCCTGTTGACGAGGGGGTTGTATCAACTTTTCACGTTGATGGCATCGTCTTCGTCATGGTAACGCCAGAGAGGTTTGGATCGGGCCCAGGAGATGGTTGTGTGTGTGGCCTACTACCACCACCATCTCTCTCTCTCTCTCTCTCTCTCTCTCTCTCTCTCTCTCTCTCTCTCTCTCTCTCTCTCTCTCCCGGTGTTGACAAACTGCTGAAGGTGCTCGGTCACAACGCGCCGCCGGAAAGCGTTAATTGTCTAGTTTCCCCGTAACGAGCGGGGACTCCGGCTTATATTACCCTTAATTAATAGCATCACACGATTCGCCTGTCGTTAAAAATCTATCGGTGGCGTTGAGGCCCCGCGGCGTGGGACCTCGTTGTCTTATCGCGCCAGGCATCGGGTCCTAATGAACACATACGGTGCTGTGTTTCAACGCCGGAGTGTGGGATGCACCTGAATAATGCATGGCCATAGAAATAAGAGGACATGGATGGTAATGACTCACTCTCATGAGTATATAAAGAGCTCTCTCGGACACCCATGGAGGCCTCTGTCACACACAGCTCAGATAGGCTGTACACTTCGAAGGTCTTATCATAACAGGGTCTCCTTTTGAGGACTACAATTCAAACTCTGTCGCAGGGAAATGGAGAGACGAAGATAAGAGCCCTTTCGTGATAATATATTTAGGTATACACGGATAATGAGCAAAATTTACTTCACACGTATTACCTGCGTGTTGTAGAAGGCGACTTAAAGGGGTGGGAGCGTGGGGCTCGAAATCCTCCCCTTCTGTTTTACTTCTCCAAAGGAAGGAACAGAGACACGGGCCCTCTGAGGCTCAGTCATCTGTTATGGACGCTACCTTGCTGACGCGGGAAATGGCAAACATGTATAAACGAATATAAACATAGATAAGTAAACAACTCTCTCTCTCTCTCTCTCTCTCTCTCTCTCTCTCTCTCTCTCTCTATATATATATATATATATATATATATATATATATATATATATATATATACATATATATATATATATATATATATATATATATATATATATATATATATATATATATATATATATATATATATATACGATAAATCTTCATATATTAAAGATTTATGAGGCTGTAATATATAATTGCTGGCGAGGGGGTGTGGGGGAGAGTTTGTCAAGTCGTTGCTGTTCCGAAAGCGCCCTTAACCCCCCTTCTCCCTGCCCGACCTGGACGCTCTGGTCAGATGATAAGGTTGCGGTCTCCGTCGCTCGCCACCAGAGGCGCTACATTCACTACCCTGAGCTGTATCGTGGGAAGTGTCGCACTGTTGATTTGCATATGCCAGTGTCATTATCATTATTATAGTTATGAATTTTCTTTTTATCATCTCTATTATAGTTTATGCTACTTTATTTTTATTATTTTTTGTTGTATCATTATAGACATTATAATCATTATAACTGAATCATTGTGTTCTGCTGTTATTATGATTATTATCATTATGATTGTTATTATCATTATCATTATTGTTATCACTACTATAATCATTTTTCGCTTAAACGATTGTTTGAATGAACGTTGGTAAGCATTATTGATGGCAAACTATGCTATACGTCAGTTGTGTGTGCAAGATCATGATGCGACTGTGTGAGGAAAAGTTGGTCTTCGTTTGTATCAAATATTCAGGAAACAACGTCTGACGAAGGAAGTGCAGATTGCGTCAGGGTTCCCACAGTTACGTTAACGGATAGCGGGTAGGGTCTGTTGACGTTGTATAGTCGACGGCAGGGAACTTTCGGAGTAGTAGAGGGAGGCTGAGGGTATGGAGGGGCTAGGGGAACGGAGGTAGCTGAGGGAGGTGGAGACTGAGGGAACACATGGGGCTGAGGGGAGGAGGAGACTGAGGGAACACATGGGGCTGAGGGGAGGAGGAGACTGAGGGAACAGAGGGGGGCTGAGGGGAGGTGGACACTGAAAGAAAGTGAGCTGGGTAGAGAAGACTGAGGGAAAGAGGGAGTCTGAATGCGGCCGTGGGGAGAAAGCGTCTCCGGGAGAGTTAGAGTGAGAAGGAAGGAGAGAAGAGAGAATTAAAGGGGTGGAGGGGTTGAAGAGTGCGGGAGTGAACGAAGGGAGATCGTAGGGTAGTTAAAAGGGGGTGGTGGATTGAGGAGGTGGGGACAAGGGTTACTAAAGGGTGAGGACAGTTGAGGATGGAAAGCATGTACTACAGGATGCAAAAGGGTGGGCTTATCAGTCCCCTGGCGTGTGTGACAGCTCTAGGCGGAGCCTCGCCACCACTGCGGGGGGGGGGATTTTTAAACCGAGAGAGAGACGGAAATTGCGGCCGCATGCTAAATGCGCCAGGCCCCGCTCTGCATTGTTTACCTCCATTACGGCACTTGCTGAGTATTAAGAGCTGCCCCTGGCACACCAACCATTATTAGCTTTTAAAAGATAGAAACACTTTTACTTTTCTCTCTCACTTTTTTAGGGGTAGAGTGAGTTTGGTGGGAAAATATACATAGTCTCCTTTATGGGGCTCAGGTGTTGAGGGTTGCGAAAGAGGTTTGTTCATTAATTCATTTATCTTTGATGGGTTGGCGAAGGCGGTGGTAGCAGTATTAAGTGACATAAATAGTGATGATAGTAGTAGTAGTATGTAGTAGTAGTAGTAGTAGTAGTAGTTGTATTAGTACTAGTGTGTGTGTGTGTGTGTGTGTGTGTATGTGTGTGTGTGTGTGTGTGTGTGTGTGTGTGTGTGTGTGTGTGTGTGAATGCGTTTAGGAAGGAGGACTTCAACATATTATTCTTTTGTCTTCATGAGGGAGTAGCGAGGGGTGTCGAGAAGGAGGGGACCAAGGAGGCTGGGCGGGATGATGTCATATTGTCATATTAAGTGTTGATCTTGGGATTTTCCTCTGCGGTGATGGTGTGGGATGGTGTTACTGAGGAAGGGAGAGAAAGTGGGTGGGGGAGTGGGGCTTCGAGGTGGATGGGGGAGCTACTGGTGGTGGTGTTGGTGGTGGTGGAGGGCGGGGGGGGGGGGGGGGGGGGGGGGAGGCACAATTAAACAAAATGCTGCCTTACACGCACATATCTCACGCGGTCGACGTCGCTCATAAATCTACCAAAAAGCTTGTAACTAACACGCAAACATCTACTTCTTTCCTCCACTCCCACCCTATTATTCTCTCCCCCCCCCCCTTATTTTTTCTATTATTCCTCCTCATTATCTTTCCTTCTTCCTCTCTCTCTCTCTCTCTTCCTCCGCACCACCATCATCGCCTCCTGAGGGCTCGCCCACTACCTCCATAGCAAGATCCCGGAGGTGGGTACTCATCATACATAGGTCTCCCCAGCGACGCGCCGTGAATCACTGCGGTGAATGCTACGATGTCCGGGCGTCCTGCGCGCCCCGGGTTTTCGACACGTTTAAGCAACCACACAAGTGCTTATGACGCACACAGGAAATCTGAAGGAGACACACACGAGCTCACGCCATTCCAAACCCTGACGTGTCCACTGGCACTCGACGAATGGGTCTTAAAGTGTGTTTGGCCCTGTGTTACTGGCGCATGACGACGTGTGACACTGAAGTGCTGGAGTGGTTGGCCCTCTCTCTCTCTCTCTCTCTCTCTCTCTCTCTCTCTCTCTCTCTCTCTCTCTCTCTCTCTCTCTCTCTCTCTCTCTCTCTCTCCGTCTATTTAGCTCTCTCTTTGTAAGGCTATCTATTTATCTGTATGTACCCTATTTTGGCACTGCACATCTATTCATCTCTCTCTCTCTCTCTCTCTCTCTCTCTCTCTCTCTCTCTCTCTCTCTCTCTCTCTCTCTCTCTCTCTCTCTCTCCCCCTAAATTTTCCATTATTCCACTGCGTTTTAAGGGGACTGCATCTTTCTCAGATGTGTTTAAGTCACTCCACCTCGCTTGGACTTTGAGTCTTACGTGCTTTGTGTATCCATGTACCTCTATGTACTTCTCTCTCCTCCCTGCCCACCCCCTTGTAAGCCCCACAGTTCGTACCTCTCCCTCCGTCCCACAGCCCCACCGCCTCCCTTCCTGTAGGTTGCATGTTGGTAAGTAGACCCGGGCTGTGTGCTTTACTATCCTGACGCGTGCTATGAGTGACACTTGTTATTGGGAAATGTTTGTACTTTGGCAGGCGAGACCTTTAACACCATCCCCCTCCCTACACCCCCACCCCCTCCTGTCGCTCACCGCTACACCACCCTGTTCTAGACACGTATTCTCCACTCGTTTTCTTTATGTGTTTTTCTCTCCATTAAAAGAAAATAAAGCAAATGATCCAGATAAGAATAGCCATGTTCTTAAGCATATTTCCTCGCAATAAAACAAGATGACAAAAAAAAAAGAAGATAAAGGATCTGAATGGTAAAGAAAATAAGTATTTTTTGCTTTGTTTTTTTTTGCTTCACTAAAGGAAAAGTAGTTTTCGTAGTGGCAACAAAAAAGTTACAGTACCAGAGATAAGGTGAGGTGGATATACAGCAACAAGGACACACACACACACACCGCTCCTTGCGTGTGTGACAGCTGTAAAAGATTCAATTACACACCTATTTCAACTAAACGTGTCACTACTGCCACCCCTCCACCCCACCCAACCCCTTCTGCCCCTCCCACAACCGTCTCGCGCACGCCTCCCTCCTCCCCTTACCACTTGTCTTCCCCTTCCCACTGCCCTGGTTCAAGGCCTTGCTCGCTTTCCCCAACCCACCCGCTAAACATTTTCCACCCCCTCTTCCACTAGTCGCTTATTCCGAAAGCATCGTCGTCTGCTGACCGACGCGTTGAGAACCGCTACTGATTTCAGGGGTTGGCTGGCGGCTAGGTATGCCGCGCTAAACGCTCTAGCGATAACTGATTCCATATAAAATGTTGGCTTGTGGAGCTTTTCCACCAGGTTAGTTCTGAATCACGTAATGATTCCACTTATACTGCACGTTCAAAGAAATCTCTGAGTCACCTCAGCTTATGTGTGTGTATATATATATATATATATATATATATATATATATATATATATATATATATATATTTATATATACATATATATATATCATATATATAGTAGTAACACTGTAATAGAGAAGTTACCTTCGACAAGGCTTCGTCAACAGACGTAAAAAAAGGCACATCATCGTCGAGGACCTTCTCAAAAAACCTTACCTTTTCTTGCTCTCCTTCGTGGAGCGCTACCACGAAGTTGCAGGACCCCTCATAAAAAGGAGTCTTAGGGGTACATAATGATATACATATCTTACTCTCTACCTACCAGTAGCAAAGGGGAGGATGAACACCTGGGTTGGTTGTGAGTCAACGAACCCTGCCCGGGTACTGGAGCCTGGGCCCCGGTAGATTTCATAGACTCTTATCATTGGTGGTAGAGGCTAGTGGGAATTTACAGATGTCTATTGACTTTGCGTCTGTTGTCAGGTAGATCTGAAGGAGCGACTGACGGTGTTCTCATGTTCCAGGCTTGAGACTTTCCTGTGGAGAGTTAGTTGGGGGGCATTACTGGCTGACTGGTCACAAGTAATTAGAACAATTATGGCGTGAGTATGCGTGAGACTGCGATCCGAGTGCCAACAGAAGACGAGGCCATAGCCTAACAGTTGACCTCAAAATGACCCGTATGACGCTGTGGGGTAGAGGTGTCGGGGACGCCGCAGGGAGTCCGGTTGTTTACGTCCCGTAGCCAGTCAGCTGATATGTAAATAAGAAGGGTAATGGGAGCGGTGGCCGGAAGAAGCACCAGCGGCTGAGAGCCGGACCGGAAATTTCTGACTGTTTCCATGACTTAGGACGGGAGCGTGGGCGGCCCGCTGGCCCCCGGGCTGTGGTGGGACACACACACACACACACACACACACACACACACACACACACACACACACACACACACACACACTTCCACCAAAGGCAGAGGAAAGGACAAGAGCGCTATGGCACGCACATACACAATGTGACCATGATTCACGCATGGGCTTGCCCAGGTTCGAGTCCTGGGTTAGGCAGTCGGTTCACTGGCAGCTCTGAATACTTACTGTCTTACTTCCTGCCCCAGGAATCCCTTCTATTCTTATGAGGCTCCTGCAGCACTCAGGAAGCTGGCCACGTCCGCCGGTCGGGTCCATAGGTCATAAAGTGAATACTAATTTCGTTTACAATTATCCTAGGACCAGTGTCCGTGAAAGAGTCCTTTTGTTACCCAAGACCTTTCCTAAGGCTCCTGCAGCCCAGGACTGCGCTACTTTCAATATATATATATATATATATATATATATATATATATATATATATATATATATATATATATATATATTGTGTGTGTGTATGTCTTCAAACATGACACAAGGTCAGAGAGGGTGACCACATGCAAAGCAGGTCAGCAAAACTAGAGGAAGAGAGAATTAGAGAAGAGGGGAGGAAAGGAAAAGTAGAATGTTCCAAAAATCCATCAGTCCCAGTGAGGGAACAGAATGATGAACGGTTCTCAGTGGTAGCGAGAGGTAGGATGGGGGTCATTGGATACAGACGAGACTGATGGAGGCAAGAAAAGTAATGTAAATAAGGACATGAGAGAGGATGGAAGGAGAGGGCGAAGGCTTGTCCAGTAAGGAGGATAAGATGGAGAGAGAGAGAGAGAGAGAGAGAGAGAGAGAGAGAGAGAGAGAGAGAGAGAGAGAGAATTGTGAAAGTTGGGGATAGGAACTGTAATCACACACTGCTCGGGAACAAGATAGTGTAACACTTAGCGAAGATGGAGATGACGGTGAAGGAGGAATGCTGAGGACGGAGTTGAGATGGAGGATGGGGGGAGGGGAGTCGATGAGCTCAAGTAAGGGTGATGGAAAATGAGGGAGTGGCAGTACAGAGTGATTAAATCCAGCCTCAAGCGATGGAATACAAGGTCCATTTGATGGAGGGTGTGGTTCATGGTGAAGCTAAGTTAGAGATGAAGACGGACGAAGGAGTGATGTAACTTTTGGTATATAGATGGAGAATGAGGTACAAGTGAAGTGTACCTCTGACCATCACCTGGTGTGCCTTGAAAACCAGGTGTCCCTAGCACCATCACCTGCTGTGCCTTGAGCAGTAGGTGTACCTGGTACGAGCAGCTATGAGCTCTGAGGGCCAACCTGTCACACCGTGTAGTAACATCTGTGCTATGAAGAGCACATGTACCTCCCGGCCTCATCCGATGTGCTCCTAGAGCCACCTGGAACCACAGAGGGGACTAGTAACGTTCTATGAGGCTAAAATGTTTCTGCAGGTGACATCTTCCAGTATTGCGGTCTAACTGTGTTACTTCATGGAACACCACAGGCTCAGAAAATGATATATATATACATGCAGTCTGTTGTGGATGAGAGAGCTTGGGAAGTGAGTCAGTTGTTGTTCGCTGATGATAAAGCGCAGGTGGCTGATTCGTGTAAGAAACTGCAGAAGCTGGTGACTGAGTTTGGTAAAGTGTGTGAAAGAAGAAAGCTGAGAGTAAATGTGAATAAGAGCAAGGTTATTAGGTACAGTAGGGTTGAGGGACAAGTCAACTGGGAGGTAAGTTTGAATGGAGAAAAACTGGAGGAAGTGAAGTGTTTTAGATATCTGAGAGTAGATTTGGCAGCGGATGGAACCATGGAAGCGGAAGTGAATCATCGGGTGGGGGAGGGGGCGAAAGTTCTGGGAGCGCTGAAGAATGTGTGGAAGTCGAGAACATGGGTATGTTTAAAGGAATGGGTATATTCTTGGGCTATGATAGAGTTGTGCGGAGGAGGATGGATGTGCTGGAAATGAGATGTTTGAGGACAATATGTGGTGTGAGGTGGTTTGATCGAGTAAGTAATAATAGGGTAAGAGAGATGTGTAGTAATAAAAAGAGTGTGGTTGAGAGAGCAGAAGAGGGTGTTTTGAAATGGTTTGGTCACATGGAAAGAATGAGTGAGGAAAGATTGAGAAAGAGGATATATGTGTTAGAGGTGGAGGGAACGAGAAGTGGGAGACCCAATTGGAGGTGGAAAGATGGAGTGAAACAGATTTTGAGTGATCGGGGCCTGAACATGCAGGAGGGTGAAAGGCGTGCAAGGAATAGAGTGAATTGGAACGATGTGGTATACCGGGGTCGACGTGCTGTCAATGGATTGAACCAAGGCATGTGAAGCGTCTGGGGTAAACCATGAAAAGTTCTGTGGGGCCTGGATGTGGAAAGGGAGCTGTGGTTTCAGTGCGTTATACATGACAGCTAGAGACTGAGTGTGAGCGAATGGGGCCTTTGTTGTCTTTTCCTAGCGCTACCTCGCACACATCAGGGGGGAGGGGGTTTTTATTTCATGTGTGGGGGTGTGACGATGGGAATGAGTAAAGGCAGACAGTATGAATTATGTACATGTGTATATATGTATATGTCTGTGTGTGTATATATATGTTACGTTGAGATGTATAGGTATGTATATTTGCGTGTGTGGACGTGTATGTATATACATGTGTATGTGGGTGGGTTGGGCCATTCTTTCGTCTGTTTCCTTGCGCTACCTCGGTAACGCGGGAGACAGCGACAAAGCAAAATAAAATTGAAATATATATATATATATATATATATATATATATATATATATATATATATATATATATATATATATATATATATTTTATCCCTGGGGATAGGGGAGAAAGAATACTTCCCACGTATTCCCTGCGTGTCGTAGAAGGCGACTAAAAGGGAAGGGAGCGGGGGGCTGGAAATCCTCCCCTCTCGTTTTTTTTTTTTTTTTTTTTTTTAATTTTCCAAAATAAGGAACAGAGAAGAGGGCCAGGTGAGGATATTTCCTCAAAGGCCCAGTCCTCTGTTCTTAACGCTACCTCGCTGTCGCGGGAAATGGCGGATAGTATGAAAAAAAAAAAAAAAAAAAAAAAATATATATATATATATATATATATATATATATATATATATGTAAAATTGTGTGTGGATCTTCTTTCCTTAAACGTAGCTTTATTTGCCTTGACATTTCGGTGGTACTTCTGACCTTCGCTAAAAATAGCGCTCTTCATTGCACTGCTGAAAGACTTTCTTTTCAAACTCGTTTTCTTTTGCCCGCCATCATCATCGTCGTCATGATCATCTTTACCAGTGGGTGTAGTTCTCTGCCACTGGAGGTAATTATGAGGAGGTAATTAACTCTCTGAGCAACAGCCCTCTCCAGTGATTGTTTCTAGTGGGTTGGAATCTCTCTTATTTTAGCTGAATATCCAATTGGACGCGTTCTTGTTAGTCGCCCGAGTGATTATAATGAGTGAATATCTGAATTTTTATGTCAATATGTTCATTTTCCTGATAGACTGTTGGTGAATTGGTTTTATATTCCTCTGACAACACTTTTGTAGATATAAGTTTCGGGAGTAAGTTGTAAAGCAGAGCAAGAGAAAGGCGGACATAATTCTGAGTTAGAGCTTGAGATGATGTCTTATGTATATGTGCAGCCCGCACATACTATCATAGCTTCGTTATCTTCGTGATAGCTTTAGAGAATTGCTTTTGTTCGACACATGAAGTCCGGTGTGTTTGGACGTGAAAGGGTCTAGGATGTAAGAGGGGATAGAGAACTTGTCCCTTACGTTAACTGTGGGGGGCTGTCCCTCCTCATCACTCACTCACACAGACTCACAGATGATCACAGCTGATTACCATGAGTTACCAGTCACAGAGAGTATCAGCCACCTCGGCTACAAACCCCCCTTCCCCCCCAGAATGTTAAGACCCATCTCACCACTAACTTACAAAGGAATATCCGTCCATCTTGGTACACTGACTAACGAAGGTTAATAAAGGAACAACACTTGGTGGAGAAGCTCAAAGAAGTCATGGGCCTGGATTAGCATAACACGTTAGTAATGTCTGGAGGTAAAGTCACATATCTCTTTTGGGTGATGCAACTCACGTCTCCCAAGAGGGTGAAGGGTTTAACCCTTAGTCTCTCCCTCCGCTTTATCTCAAGTGTACACTGGGGCACTGTATATGGAGGACAAGTTAAGTCATTGGGTGGCAATGATTCGTCTTCTGTTCCCTCTACATTGCTATAATGCCGATGTATGTATGTGTGTATGTATGTTAATGATACAGTACGAGTGTGCCATGGGCAACACACTAGGTCTCAAACAGGATCTTTTCTCCGTTGTTGCTCTGCCTGCTCCTGTGTTACCGTTACCGTTTTCTCTGTTGTGTCCGTTATGTTCATCCTTTTAAAACAGGTATGTAATGTGCGTAATGCTGGGGGGTGGGGGATATATCATGATAATCTTCGATATTTTCGTATTGATAAAAAGCAGTAAGGAAGAAAAAAAAGGAGGGAAGGATTTACTAATCAAAATGTGACAAAGAACCTCTCATTAATGAAGCGTGCGCGCGCGCATTTGTGTGTGTGTGTGTGTGTGTGTGTGTGTGTGTGTGTGTGTGTTTGTGTGTGTGTGTTTTGGGGGCTTGGGAAGGAAATTTATTCGAGTTTAATTATGACATTTCGAGTAATATTACAAATAACTGAGAATTTATTACTCACAGTTATTATGACAAAGTCGTATTGTATCTGTACCTTTATGGTATAATAAAACACATCTTACTTTGTAGTGTTCTGCTAATATCGTCCCACAGAAATACATGTCACTGTAATTGACTGTTTGATGCACGCAGCCTCCGTGTTTGTATTCTGGAAGGCAGACCCAGTTTTATGTATCCATGGATCAGTCTCGCTAATTCCCTCTGCTGTAATTGTTTCTGGTACAGTCAGGGAATACGCGAAAAGGAACTAGCAAATCCAAATTGCCTCGGAGTTTACTGTGGTAATAATTTCAAGAGAAAAAGAAAGTATCTAAATTATGTATATTATCATTATCTTGATGCTGCAGTATGATAATATCAATCATACTCGAATTTCAATATGATTTCTTTTTTTTGTTCATAGATCAAATCGTAATGAAACTGATAGATTTCCATATCTACTTTATAGATTGGACAAAAGAATTAAGCATTTTGTTCAATACAATAAACCAGGGGGCATATATAAAATGTGGTCAGAAAAAAGTATATATATATATATATATATATATATATATATATATATATATCCATCTTCCTGCGCACATCTCTATCCATAGCCCACGCCTCGCAACCATACAACATTGTTGGAACCACTATTCCTTCAAACATACCCATTTTTGCTTTCCGAGATAATGTTCTCGACTTCCACACATTTTTCAAGGCTCCCAAAATTTTCGCCCCCTCCCCCACCCTATGATCCACTTCCGCTTCCATGGTTCCATCCGCTGACAGATCCACTCCCAGATATCTAAAACACTTCACTTCCTCCAGTTTTTCTCCATTCAAACTCACCTCCCAATTGACTTGACCCTCACCCCTACTGTACCTAATAACCTTGCTCTTATTCACATTTACTCTTAATGAGATGTTTGAGGACAATGTGTGGTGTGAGGTGGTTTGATCGAGTAAGTAACGTAAGGGTAAGAGAGATGTGTGGAAATAAAAAGAGCGTGGTTGAGAGAGCAGAAGAGGGTGTTTTGAAATGGTTTGGGCACATGGAGAGAATGAGTGAGGAAAGATTGACCAAGAGGATATATGTGTCGGAGGTGGAGGGAACGAGGAGAAGAGGGAGACCAAATTGGAGGTGGAAAGATGGAGTGAAAAAGATTTTGTGTGATCGGGGCCTGAACATGCAGGAGGGTGAAAGGAGGGCAAGGAATAGAGTGAATTGGAGCGATGTGGTATACAGGGGTTGACGTGCTGTCAGTGGATTGAATCAAGGCATGTGAAGCGTCTGGGGTAAACCATGGAAGGCTGTGTAGGTATGTATATTTGCGTGTGTGGACGTATGTACATGTGTATGGGGGGGGGGGGTTGGGCCATTTCTTTCGTCTGTTTCCTTGCGCTACCTCGCAAACGCGGGAGACAGCGACAAAGTATGAAAAAAAAAAAAAAAAAAAAAATATATATATATATATATATATATATATATATATATATATATATATATATATATATATATATATATTTCTCTCTCTCTCTCTCTCTCTCTCTCTCTCTCTCTCTCTCTCTCTCTCTCTCTCTCTCTCTCTCTCTCTTATACTTTGTCGCTGTCTCCCGCATTAGCGAGGTAGCGCAAGGCAACAGACGAAAGAATGGCCCAACCCACCCACACTCACATGTATATACATACTCGTCCACACACGCACATATACAACCTATACATTTCAACGTATACATATATATACATACACAGACATATACATATATACACATGTACATGATTCATACTTGCTGCCTGTATTCATTCCCGTCGCCACCCCGCCCCACATGAAATGACAACCCCCTCCCCCCGCACGCGTGTGAGGCAGCGCTAGGAAGACAACACTCAATTTCTAGCTGTCATGTATAATGCACCGAAACCACAGCTCCCTTTCCACATCCAGGCCCCACAAAACATATATGTATATGTATCATTTTTATTTTGCTTTGTCGCTATCTCCCGCGTTAGCGAAGTAGCGCAAGGAAACAGACGAAAGAATGGCCCAACCCACCCAAATACACATGTATGTCCATACACGTCCACACACGTAAATATACATACATACCTATACATCTCAATGTATACATATATATACACACACAGACATATACATATATACACATGTACATAATTCATACTATCTGCCTTTATTCATTCCCATCGCCACCTCGCCACACATGGAATAATAATCCCCTCCCCCCTCATGTGTGCGAGGTAGCGCTAGGAAAAGACAACAAAGGCCCCATTCGTTCACACTCAGTCTCTAGCTGTCATGTAATAATGCACCGAAACCACAGCTCCCTTTCCACATCCAGGCCCCACAGAACTTTCCATGGTTTACCCCAGACGCTTCCCATGCCCAGGTTCAATCCATTGACAGCACGTCGACCCCGGTATACCACATCGTTCCAATTCACTCTCTCTCTCTCTCTCTCTCTCTCTCTCTATATATATATATATATATATATATATATATATATATATATATATATATATATATATATATATATATTAGACGGACTCTAGCCGCCATATATACATGTTCAAAGATGTCTTCATGGCATATATCTATATACCCTCCTGTGACTTCGTCTGTGTTCATGCCCATCTCTGTGTTTATGGTGTATGAGCGCATCTGCCCCTATGGTATAAAAGCGCATATATCGGTATATCGGCCTTTCTCTCCTTATGATAGATTAAACCCATTTGTCCCAATACTAAATGAACATATATCTGTTCCTATAGTGTATAAGCCAATCTTTCCCTGTGAGCTTATCTGTCCCTTTAATAGATAACTCTGTATGTCCTTATATCAGTCTATCTGTGCCAAATATAGATAAGCTTTACTTCCTATATGATATATACAAGTGCATCTTTCCCTATGATATATGGGCCTATTTGTCCCTGTTGTAGATAAGCCTATATGCTTATAGCATAAGAGCCGGTCTGTCCCTGTGGTATGAACTCATCTGTCCCTGTCATATACATAGGCCTATCTGCCTCCGTGATATATAAGACTATCAGTCTTTAAGGGATATAAGGCTATAAGCCTCATCTGTCCCCCCCCCCTACGACCAGTCTTCAGTCTCATTTGTCAATGTTTTCACTGTGGTAGTGGAGAATATTGCATGGATTTGCTTCAACTGGCATTGGCTAATTTAAGAGCAGAATTAGGTTTAATCTTATATCCGTGTTTTGTTTTTTTATAGATTTTTTCAAAGATTTCGAGGATCGATCGTCTCAATCAGCTCTCTACTATAATGATATAGATACACACACACACACACACACACACACGCACACACACACACACACACACACACACCTGGTCAAGACTGATATGTGTGAGTGTGTGTGTGTGTGTGTATGTGTGTGTGTGTGTGAGTGTGTGTGTATGTATATGTGGGTGGTGGTGGGTGTCTTTGCAAGTGTGTGTACACACATGGAAGTAAAGACATGGTTCATATTAATATGGTAAAGAGACGGAGCAACACGAGTTTAAAACTCTCTCCCCGCAAAATGAATAGTAATAGCGCGCGCGCGCGCATCACACACACACACACACACACACACACACACACACACACACACACACACACACACAAGAAATATAAGCCCTTCATCACTCAGTATATTCCATTAACTAATCTTATATGAGGTCATGTTATTATCATCTGTTAGCGACTTCTGTTATCTTCTCATGTGCTGGCAATCTTAGGTCGTCATCTGAGCAAGACGAAGAAGCTTATCAGGGGTTAGGTTAGGTTAACCCATGTCTGCTGTGGTAGTTAGCCTGCCCGCCTCCGGGAACATGTCAGAGAAGATGCAAACCTTCTTCGCTGGAGGCACACACGGTGAAGACAAGGCGATTCCCCACCGTCAAGGCCAAGTTAGGCTATGATGCAGATCAGCCTATCAGTTGATAGCACCTTCCACATGGCTCCTCAGACAAGCCCTAACCTACAATTTCCCCAAGATCTATAAATGCTACGTACAATTCATTCTTAATTTCCCCAAGACTTTCCGTCAGGAGTTCTTGAAAGCAGTACAGTTACTGCGCACCTCTTCTCTCTCTCTCTCTCTCTCTCTCTCTCTCTCTCTCTCTCTCTCTCTCTCTCTCTCTCTCTCTCTCCAAACACACACACACGCACACACACTGTTGGTTGTCATGCATATCAGCCAGTCATACGCTCATGTTGTCATATAAATCGATTTGATGGAGTGTGTCCGTAATTGCCTATTTGTACTGTACGAGCAAGAACTTAACACACTCGTGGAGCCATGCTGTCCAAATTCATAGTTTGGTTTACTTTATCCATTCATCCACGACTCTTGTACTATGATTGTACTGTTTTACATCTTTTTAACAATATTCATGATGTGGCCTTTGGGTCTTCTGTCTTTGCAATCTCTTGAAGAACTCATTGGTGTTGACATCATTAAACTGTTTTAAGAATGTAAAGGTTGTTGTGATCAAGTCACCCATTACTCTTCGAAATTTCGTAGTGGAAAGACTCGTACCTCTAACCTCTCACTAATCCTGCTGTCTTATTCCTGGTACCACATATGTTACCGTCCTCTGCACCTTCTTTCTGCTTCAGTAAGGATGACGTCCGAACCTGAGAAATGCGTTGTAGTGTTGGCCTGATATACAACGTGGACATCTTGCTGAATGTTTCCTCTCCGTGGACTTGAAGGAGACAGAACATCTGTTTACCAACAGACATTTTGTCTCCTTGATAGTTCTCCTAAGGTGGGGCTCTAGCGACAGGTGAAGCACAATGTCACTTCCCAAGTCCCTTTAACATACGGTGTCCTGCAGATTATTTCCTGTCAGATAATATTCAAGCGTTCCATTCTCATTTCTTTGCATTTACTTTATTTCATCACACATGTGTTAGATCAACCTTGGAGTTTGTTTGGGTCCCCTTGTAAGTTAATGCAATCCTTATTAATCTCTATTTCCATCATGACTTTGGCATCATCCGTGAGCATATTTAGGTATAAGTCAAGTCTTTTTGGAAAGTAATTTACACAGATCAAGCAAAGCAATGGTCGTAGGTTCAAGCCTTGTGTCTGACAGCACCGGTGAGAGCACTCCATTTCGAGATGGCTTCTCAGATATGCTTTTTGTTCTCTTCCTCTCAGGTAAACTGTATATAGGAAGGAGTTTCCCCTTCTTCCTGCCAAAGCGGACTTCTTTTCCAATCTCCTGTGTGGTATAGTGTCAAATGCTTTCTGGTAGTCCACATAAACACAACCCACCTAACCATCTCTTTTGTCTTAAGATGGCGCTCACTGTCTCATAGAACTCTAAGAGATTTGCCACGGTAGATCTTTCTCTGAATCCGCGTTTTCTCTCGCTCAGATAGTTTCTCCTGTTTAAGATCCCGCCCGTTACTTTCTGATTATCTTTTCCAGCATCTTAAAGGTCACATTAGTCAGGGAGAGATTTGTAGGTCAGCGGGGCTTCCTCTTCTCCCTTCTTAAAAACGGGTACGATATTTGTCCTCTTTCAACTACCTCAGCAATTTACCGTTCTCCCAGCGACTTATTGAACAACATTTCAGGCGGCGGCCTTTCATGCGTATCTGTACATTTTTTCGGGCAGATATAGAGGGACTTCGTCAAGTTCATGAGCCTAGTATGGATGAAGGACCCACAGCAGTTTGATTTTTGAGATCTGGATAGTTCAGGTTTTTAAAGACCTCCCCCCATTACATCTCACTGGTGGTTTTAAGAGTCTTCCTTTGTGGAAACACCTTTGAGCTTATCTCTCAGCTTGTTACATATCTGTACATTATCCTCTACTTGTTTGTAATTACTTTTTCGTACTGTACAGGGAGGGAGTATCACACTAGTGAGGCCCCATCTCTTAAACATTTTATACTCCCATACAATTTCATAAATCTCTCAATGCTGCCTATCTTAATCATGTCTGCAATCATTATATTCCAATCATCCATCACTCTTATACTACTATCAGAGTGCTTCTTCACTACTTCTGCGTGTGATTACCTATTGTGAGTTGCAGTAAGCGAGTTTTACACTCGTGTTGCCCCGTCTCTTAACCTTGTATCTATATCTTTATCCATGTATGTATAACCAAGCCAGGTATGGGAGTGTGAAGTTTATTTCCCTCCTTGATCCGAAATACTTCTACACGTTTTTTAAGATATCAGGAAAGCCTTGGAGGCATACTTCTTTTATCATTATGCTTAAAAACCATGGAGAAACAATCTTTTTGTTCATATGATACATTTGTAGAACATTGTATAGAACATTATTTTGGTTTACATATCAAGAGATGTTTTTTATCAACAGAACATATTTTTGCTTAACGATGTGTTCCTTACTCCTTCAGTAGACCTTTATGGCATACCATCATGTAACTCCATGACACTCAACCTCCGTGTGGGTTAGACATCGTAAATATTCATTATTATTGGTACAACTTACTGATAAATACATATCAAAATGGTTGTATAACCTGAAAGAAATATCTTCTTTAAGACTTTTGGAAGTTAATGTGCCGAGAGGTGCAACTGGAGGGATGTTTGATCATTATCTTGTGGAGGCGAAGGTGAAGATTTGTAGATGTTTTCAGAAAAGAAGAGAGAATGTTGGGGTGAAGAGTGGTGAGAGTAAGTGAGCTTGAGAAGGAAACTTGTGTGAGGAAGCACCAGGAGAGGCTGAGTAGAGAATGGAAAAAGGTGAGAACAAAGGACGTATGGGGAGTCGGGGAGGAATGGAATGTATTTAGGGAAGCAGTGATGGCTTGTGCAAAAGATGCTTGTGGCATGAGAAGCGTGGGAGGTGGGCAGATTAGAAAGGGTAGTAAAGATGCTTGTGGCATGAGAAGCGTGGGAGATGGGCAGATTAGAAAGGGTAGTGAGTGGTGGGATGAAGAAGTAAGATCATTAGTGAAAGAGAAGAGAGAGGCATTTGGACGAATTTTGTAGGGAAATAATGCAAATGACTGGGAGATGTATAAAAGAAAGAGGCAGGAGGTCAAGAGAAAGGAGCAAGAGGCGAAAAAGAGGGCATATGAGGGTTGGGTTAGGTGGGTTAGGTGGGAGGTGGGCAGATTAGAAAGGGTAGTAAAGATGCTTGTGGCATGAGAAGCGTGGGAGATGGGCAGATTAGAAAGGGTAGTGAGTGGTGGGATGAAGAAGTAAGATCATTAGTGAAAGAGAAGAGAGAGGCATTTGGACGAATTTTGTAGGGAAATAATGCAAATGACTGGGAGATGTATAAAAGAAGAGGCAGGAGGTCAAGAGAAAGGAGCAAGAGGCGAAAAAGAGGGCATATGAGGGTTGGGGTGAGAGAGTATCATTAAATTTTAGGGAGAATGAAAAGATGTTTTGGAGTTTTGGAAGGAGGTAAATAAAGTGCATAAGACGAGGGAACAATGGGAACATCAGTGAAGGGGGCTAATGAGGAGGTGATAACAAGTAGTGGTGATGTGAGAAGGAGATGGAGTGAGGCTTTTGAAGGTTCGTTGAATGTGTTTGATGATAGAGTGGCAGATATACGGGTGTTCTGGTCGAGGTGGTGTGCAAAGTGAGAGGGTTAGGGAGAATGATTTTGTAAACAAAAAATAGGTAGTAAAAGCTTAGCGGAAGATGAAATCCGGCAAGGCAGCGGGTTTGGATGGTATTGCAGTGGAATTTATTGAAAAAGGGGGTGACTGTGTTGTTACCTGGTTGGTAAGGTTATTTAATGTATGTATGACTCATGGGGAGGTGCCTGAGGACGGGCGGAATGCTTGCATAGTGCCATTGTACTAAAAATTTTCTGTAACCGAAATGCTTTCCTTAGCCGGGTGGCTACGGGAATGAATAAGGCCAGACAGTATGACTTATGTACATGTGTATATATGTATATGTCTGTGTGTGTATATATATGTATACGTTGAGATGTATAGGTATGTATCTGTGCGTGTGTGTATATTCATGTGTATGTGGGTGGTTTGAGCCATTTTTTCGTCTGTTTCATTGATACGTTATCGGTTATATCATGCTTTTATTACCGACATGTAAACACAGACAGATTGATTAGGTAAAGTTCAAAATCTGAATATGTTTATCTTAAGCTCAGTTTGCACTATAATTACAGTTTGTGTGTTAATGAGAGAGAGAGAGAGAGAGAGAGAGAGAGAGAGAGAGAGAGAGAGTGTGTGTGTGTGTGTGTGTGTGTGTGTGTGTCTTGTGTGTGTGTGTGTTTTACACGTGTTGCTTCGTCTCTTTGACCTTGTATGTTTGTCTTATGTCTCTCTTCCTGTGTATAGATATATTACATTTGCTATGTGAAGAATAACATATGCATAAGTAATTAGCATACATGAGTCTATCGATGTGTTATGTGAGATATTCCAGTTTCCTATTAATGTTTTTATACACCAACACAAGGAACACTAGGACATAGTGGCGATAAGAAGCCTAATAGGTCCCAATATATTGAAGTAATCATGTACTCTGTGAGGCATTACATGAGGAAAATGAGAAAGTTACTGAACAGGAAAGATATTCAATAGTCTTTCAAAAGTGGAATGTGTTCCATCAGTATAAAGAAATATTGTATTTCTCCACACACACCTTTAAGGTCATCATTAGGAATTAAACTTATATAGAATAAATGATTGATAGAATGTATGTATATATATATATATATATATATATATATATATATATATATATATATATATATATATATATATAAGTAAAAGATAACGAAAAACAAGCCAGACTCAGCATCACACTTCACCCTTTTCACTCACCCTCAGACTTCAGTCTCTTCACGGTTCGCTGTGGGATGTAGTTGTTGGCCGTTGTAAGTTGTTGTACTGGTGACGATTTACTCTGGGTCTGATGAACCTATGTATATGAGCCACTTCCCTGTCGACGTCTCGCTCCCATCCAAGGACATGTATATCCTTATACACTTCTCGTTTGTTAGGGACGTAGATGTCGACACAGTGTTTCTTCCTAATCCCGTCGACTGTGTTGCCAGCCCTGCCGATGATCCTGTTATGCAGTTTCTCATCAACAGAAAGCATATCCAGTGCATGACCGGATGGCCACAATCTGGAGAGACGGTCCCTATATCTGACGTTGGACACCAGAGAGAAAAGGTTTACTTCAGTAGGTTGATACAGCTTGAGCTCTTGCTGTATGTCGAGGCAGGCGTGAGTGACTGGTTCACGATCACCTGTTACCACTACATAGTTCTTATCGTCCCCGGGGAACGTAATGTTGACTTTGTAGTAGTCCTGTATGGATGGAACGTTGCTCTTAAGGTACTCATGTTCTGCGAGTGGCACCTCCATCCATTCTGTCCACCTTCTCTGTCGAGATGGGACAGGCTTCTTTTTCTTGGGAACCTTGGGTGATGGGACAGGCTGCCGTTCCTTAGGAACCCTGGATGGGACAGGCCTGCTTTCCTTGGGAACCTTGGGTGGGACAGGCTGCAGTTCCTTGGGTGATGGGACAGGCTGCCGTTCCTTAGGAACCCTGGATGGGACAGGCTTGCTTTCTTGGGAACCTTGGGTGGGACAGGCTGCCGTTCCTTAGGTCTCCTGGATGGGAAAGGCTTGCTTTCCTTGGGATCCTTGGGTGATGGAACAGGTTGCCGTTCCTTGGGTGATGGAACAGGCTTCTTTTCCTTGGGAGCCTTGGGTGATGGGACAGGCTTCTTTTCCTTGGAAACCTTGGGTGATGGAACAGGTTGCCGTTCCTTGGGTGATGGAACAGGCTGCCGTTCCTTGGGTGATGGAACAGGTTTCTTTTCCTTCGGTGATGGGACAGGCTGCCGTTCCTTTGGTGATGGGACAGGCTGCCGTTCCTTGGGTGTTGGTGCAGGCCTTTGTTTCTTGGGCTGTTGTACAGCCTCTCTAGTCACCTGCTGGACTGGGAGAGGTGCAACAGTTGCCCTAGCCTTCGTTACCAAGAAGGCCATCACCAAGGATGCCATATGCTTCGCCAGTGCCGCTTGAGCACGAAGGTAGATGCTGAAGTAAACTACTACCGCCAGACCCAGGAAGGAGCTGACCAAGAGCTGCAGGAGGAGGGTCATGTTCCTGGGCTCCTCCACAGGCTGGGACACAAGGTCCTCAAGGATCCGCACGTTCTTGAAGAGGCGGAGAAGACGCCATACGTCACCCAGGGACGGGGTGGAGACGTGTGATGCGGCCTCCACCGGTGAGGCGAAGTCCTTCACCTTCACCAGACCCAAGAGAGGGAGTTGGAGGGCGTACTTGTGTGTGTGTGTCTTTCCTCCAGGATAGAGAGTAGCTTCCTCTGCTACTTGACGAGGACGTTGGACAGGAACCAGGGTACGATCACGCTCACGACCACGAGGCACTTCCGTCTTAGTTCTACTAAGACGGAAGATGCGACATTTCGCAAGAAAGAGAATGTGATGGTTGACGAACCCGGAACTGCAGGGTGGCGGCGGAGGTGATGATAGTTCTTTGTCCACCTTCAGGAGTGTGTTAGAGAAGATCATCATTACTATATACCCTTTTCACTCAGATCTGATAGCTGGGACATAGAAACGTTGTAGTTAAGATGGCTGATTGGCTCATGCAGCACCCAGGAAGCGAGGTAAATCTACGATATTTCTTAACACATATATTCATAATTGTAAATTGTTTGCTGTATATGAAGAGGGTCAGGATCTGCATAGGAAGTCTGCCGTTATTGGGGAACATTGGAGTTGGTTATAACGTTATGTAGGACAGTGAGTTTGGATAAGACACGTCCATGCTCGTGTCTTTGATTTAAGTGTGTTAGCAGCTTTGATGTACGAGACCGGGTTACAGTGATGGGTGATTTGAATGCAAAGGTGGGTAATGTGGCAGTTGAGGGAATAATTGGTGTACATGGGGTGTTCAGAGTTGTAAATGGATATGGTGAAGAGCTTGTAAATTTGTGTGCTGAAAAAGGACTGGTGATTGGGAATACCTGGTTCATAAAGAGAGATATACATAAGTATACGTATGAAAATAGGAGAAATGGCCAGAGAGCGTTATTAGATTACGTTTTAATTGATAGGCGCGTGAAAAAGAGACTTTTGGATGTTAGTGTGCTGAGAGGTGAAACTGGAGGGATATCTGATCATTATCTTGTGGAGGCGAAGGTGAAGATTTGTAGAGATTTTCAGAAAAAAAGAGAGAATGTTGGGTTGAAGAGAGTGGTGAGATTAATTGAGCTTAGGAAGAGACTTAAGAGGAAGTACCAGGAGAGACAAAGTGCAGAATTGAAAAAGGTGAGAGCAAAGGATGTAAGGGGAGTGGGGGAGGAATGGGATATATCTAGGAAAGGAGTGATGGCTAGCGCAAAAGATGCTTGTGGCATGAGAAGCGTGAGAGGTGGGCAGATTAGAAAGGGTAGTGAGTGGTGGGATGAAGAAGTAAGATTATTAGTGAAAGAGAAGAGAGAGGCATGTGGACGAATCTTGTAGGGAAATAGTGCAAATGGCTGGGAGATGTATAAAAGAAAGAGGCAGAAGGTAAAGAGAAAGGTGCAAAAGAGGGTAAATAAGAGTTGGGGTGAGAGAGTATCATTATATTTTAGGGAGAAAAAAAAGATCTTATGTAAGGAGGTAAATATACTGCGTAAGACAAGAAAACAAATAGAATTTTTTGTTTTTAGAGAGGGGCAAGTATGCCGTCTGTTGAGGATTAGAGGCCTTGAGAAGTGAGTCAGCTGTTGTTCGCTGATGATACAGCGCTGGTGGCTGACTCGTGTGAGAGACTGCAGAAGCTGGTGAGTGAGTTTTGTAAAGTGTGTGAAAGAAGAAAGCTGTGAGTAAATGTGAATACGAGCAAGGTTATTAGGTACTGTAGGGTTGAGGGACAAGTCAGTTGGGAGATAAGTTTGAATGGAGAAAAACTGGAGGAAGTGGTGTTTTAGATATATGGGAGTGGATTTGGCAGCGGATGGAACCATAGAAGCGGAAATGAGTCACAGGGCGGGGGAGGGGGCGAAAGTTCTGGGAGCGTTGAAAAATGTATATTATATATATATATATATATATATATATATATATATATATATTTTTTTTTTTTTTTTTCTTTTATTATACTTTGTCGCTGTCTCCCGCGTTTGCGAGGTAGCGCAAGGAAACAGACGAAAGAAATGGCCCAACCCCCCCCCCCCCCCATACACATGTATATACATACGTCCACACACTCAAATATACATACCTACACAGCTTTCCATGGTTTACCCCAGACGCTTCACATGCCTTGATTCAATCCACTGACAGCACGTCAACCCCGGTATACCACATCGCTCCAATTCACTCTATTCCTTGCCCTCCTTTCACCCTCCTGCATGTTCAGGCCCCGATCACACAAAATCTTTTTCACTCCATCTTTCCACCTCCAATTTGGTCTCCCTCTTCTCCTCGTTCCCTCCACCTCCGACACATATATCCTCTTGGTCAATCTTTCCTCACTCATTCTCTCCATGTGCCCAAACCACTTCAAAACACCCTCTTCTGCTCTCTCAACCACGCTCTTTTTATTTCCACATATCTCTCTTACCCTTACGTTACTTGATCAAACCACCTCACACCACACATTGTCCTCAAACATCTCATTTCCAGCATGGATAGAGTTGTGCGCAGAAGGGTGGATGTGCTGGAAATGAGATGCTTGAGGACAATATGTGGTGTGAGGTGGTTTGATCGAGTAAGTAATGTAAGGGTAAGAGAGAGGTGTGGAAATAAGAAGAGCGTGGTTGAGAGAGCAGAAGAGGGTGTTTTGAAATGGTTTGGGCACATGATGAGAATGAGTGAGGAAAGATTGACCAAGAGGATATATGTGTCGGAGGTGGAGGGAACGAGGAGAAGTGGGAGACCAAATTGGTGGTGGAAAGATGGAGTGAAAAAGATTTTGAGTGATCGGGGCCTAAACATGCAGGAGGGTGAAAGGATGGCAAGGAATAGAGTGAATTCGATCGATGTGGTATACCGGGGTCGACGTGCTGTCAGTGGATTGAATCAGGGCATGTGAAGCGTCTGGGTTAAACCATGGAAATTTGTGTGGGGCCTGGATGTGGAAAGGGAGCTGTGGTTTCGGGCATTATTGCATGACAGCTATAGACTGAGTGTGAACGAATGTGGCCTTTGTTGCCTTTCCTAGCGCTCCCTCGCACACATGAGGGGTGGAGGGGGATGTTATTCTATGTGTGGCGAGGAGGCGATGGGAATGAATAAAGGCAGACAGTGTGAATTGTGTGCATGTGTATATATGTATATGTCTGTGTGTGTGTATATATATGTGTACATTGAGATGTATGGGTATGTATATTTGCGTGTGGGGACGTGTATGTATATACATGTGTATGGGGGTGGGTTGGGCCATTTTCTTTCGTCTGTTTCCTTGCGCTACCTCGCAAACGCGGGAGACAGCGACAAAGCAAAATGAATAAATAAATAAATAAGTAAATAAATAAATAGATAAATATATATATATATATATATATATATATATATATATATATATATATATATATATATATATATATATATAATTTTGCACTACATACTTTAATACAAAATATATCATAGTCTTTTGCGAGGGTAGGTTCTGACTAATGATACTGATCAGACTTAAAAGTGTTGCTGAACACAACATTCAATATCACAGTTTCATCGGAAAGGTGTTATTACGTTTCCCCTCGCCATATAATCTTCATTATGTTACATAATGATACTGATGCTGTTCGTAATGATAACTGTGACGATACAGAGGATCAGATATCGTTATTACAGAGCAATAGTACCTAGGGTGAGGTTCGTTTTCTATTCTTTTGATGGGTGATCTGAACGCGCCCTTCTCCGTTTCCCGCTCATCGCGAGATATTCGTTACCAGCTGGTGGTGAGGTGTGTTTCCAAATGACCCGGGATGTGATTTATCATAGGAATTATCTATCATAATTAGCATTATTAATTGCTACCTCTGAGGATTATTACTAAATCGATAGACTTATTATTCAGGAGAGAACAGGAGGTCTATGTTGTTGCCTGGTTACACCACCATCACTATCCTCAAAACACCGGGCTCACCATCAACACACCAGGCTCACCAGCACTACCCTAAACACGCCGGGCTCACCATCAGTACACCAGGCTCACCATCAGCACACCAGGCTCACCCTCAACACGCCGGGCTCACCATTACTACCGTCAGTACATTGGACTCACCATCAGCACACAACACTCGCTATCAACACACCACTCTCATGCTCAACACAGCACACCAGGCTCACCATCAGCACACCAGGCTCACCATCACTATCCTCAACACGCCGGGCTCACCATCAACACACCGGGCTCACCATCAGCACACCAGGCTCACCATCACTATCCTCAACACACCGGGCTCAACATCAACACACCAGGCTCACCATCAGCACACCAGGCTCACCATCAGCACACCACCCTCACCATCAATACACCAAGACTCGCCATCCACACCAGCTCACCAGGAGGTGTGGCGGTGGATCAGACATCGTCTGCCACAGTTGAAAGACGCGAGGACGTCATTTGTGAGTATAATGGTATGGCTCTATCGTCCATATCCTTCTCAACCCGAAAGGGTATAATAGAACCTCATTATCATGGCCATATCGATTAATAGATGATTTAAACATTACCTTTGTTGATATGGATTAAAACATATATTCTATACTCCTCATCTTAAAGTACATTTCTGACGAGGCTTCAGTCGTCTGTGACGTGTCTTGGATATTATATTTCCGACTGGTCATGTTGCCTCCCACACACACACAGTGTGGAGTTGTGTCCTGAACAGATGAAAAATTAGACCCTCAGGTTTGGTAAGGTGATGGTGTCCCTCTGGCTGACGGGGCTGTACGTCTGACTGAGGAAAATTCCAGATCGCAATCCAAAATACTGCATTTTGATTAGTCATTGTGAAAATGTTAATTTGAAATACTGTATTCTAATAAGCCCTCCGAAAATGATGTTTTCAAATACTGTATTTCTATTGGACTTTGAAAAATTATATTTCCAAATGCTGTATTCTAATTAGCTTTGCGAAATTTACATTTTCAAATACTGTATTTTGATTAGACTTTGGAAAACTGTATTTTCAAATACTGTTAAATTAGGCTTTGGAAAGTGATATTTTCAATTACTGTATTCTAATTAGCCTATGCGAAAATGATATTTTCAAATACTATATTTCAGTCAGCATTGCCAAAATGATATTTCTAATTTACGCATTTCCAATGCACATTACGAGGAAAAAAAGATAAAAAAATCATATTTCATATTCTCCAATGCGATATTGAGCGAGCCGACACATTGTTGCACACTCCCGCCATTCATGATGGAAAGACTGATATCAAAGAATGTTTGCTTCACGCCTAGCTGTGTGGAGGGTCCTCACTGAGTCTTTGGAGTGGTCACTTTTCACTTGGCCAAAACTTACACTCATTTTCTTATCTTCCTGAGAGGAAGTATGTGATTTGGGCCTTGAGAAAGAGTGCAGGGAAGAATCTCACGGTGAACTCACTCCCCATTCATGGTGACAAGCAAAATGGGTTGCCAAGTAAAATCGAAATGATGGGGTAACTGTTATCCAGTAGTTGTGTAAGAGGAGGATTTCTCATTCATGTTGAAAAACGAATTGGTTAAGTAACATACGAGTATATGGCTTGCTGTGTTATCATCTATAAGTCACTTGAGTACTGTACACAGCTTGCTATATTACCCTCAATAGCTTAGTTAAGTAATGTATATGGCTTGTTATATTTTCATCATTCATCACTCATATAAGTAATATATACGACTTACTATGCATCACTACTGTCTGTCGCTTAGCTGAGTGATATGTATGGCTTCCTATATCATCATCATCTGTCGTCCAGTTGAATGATATGTATAGATTGCTATATTACCGCCTTTTATTGCTCAGTTGAGTACCATATATGGCTTGCTATATCATCATCATCCATCACTCATTTAAGCAATATATATATGGAGTATGGTATATTAACGCCGTTAAGCAGTATATATGGCCTGATGTATTATATCCATCTAACGTTCAGTTGAGTAACATGTGGCTCGCTATATTATCATCTTCCGTCGCTTGCTATATCATTTCCATCTTTTATCACTCAGTTAAGTGATATACGTATCTGTCTTGTTATGCTATATTTTGATCTCTTGTCGCTCACTTAAGTAATATATTGCTTGCTATATTACCATCTGCTGTCGCTCAGTTAAGTAATATGTATATAGCTTCCTATACTGCCTCTTTCTCTCGACACACAAGTGTAATGTTGACTTCTACAATTCTTTTAACACGAGGGCATAATCTGTTTCATGCATTTGCACTGCAACCCACACTCAGGAAAACTTGGTTTCATATGCGACTAATGTAAGGTTAGGTTTTTCAAACTTTTCTTCTTCTGAAGTAACCCTGGAACTGATGGAGGTACTCTGAAACTGGAGGAACCCTGGAACTGATGGAGGAAGCCTGAAACTGATGGAGGGACCCTGTAACTGATGGAGGAACCCTGAAACTGATGGAGGAACCCTGGAACTGTTGGAGGAACCCTGAAACTGATGAAGGAACCCTGGAACTGATGGAGGGACCCTGAAACTGATGGAGGAACCCTGGAACAAGTGAAGGAATACTGAAACTGATAGAAGAAACCTGGAACTGACGGAAGAACCCTGGAATGATGGAAGAACCCTGGAAATGATGGAAATACCCTGGAACTGATGGAATTGATAGAGGCACCCTGTAAC